>NC_133172.1:23467237-23629737 GCF_040802235.1 Manis javanica
CAGCAGTACATTTTGAATTGTATATTTATGGCACAGTGCACTTTTCATAGCTGAAAATTAATGAACATGCCTTTCTCATAACAAACAAGCACCTGGCTGCATAGTTAGTAATCGGAAACAGATTTATTTTTATTAGTGTATATGTGGGCAAAATTTCTATTTAAAAAAAAAAAGATGCTGAACTTTCAGTGATATGGATGCAGGCTGCTAGCGGACATTTCTATTTTATAAACTTCTACTTTCAATTTCCCCCCACAATACTGTCTGTCAGATACGGTGATACTGACAGAATGAAATCATTTGTTCGTGAAGCCCACTTACCTTGACAAATCAAGCTCCAAGGCTCTGCAATGCCTGCCCACCACAGGGAGATGTAATCTCACCAGTATTAAAAGAAAGAAGGAATTCACTATTCAACCAATTTCCACCAATTTCTACTTCTGCCCCAACTGAGTCTCTAGTAGTGACCATACTTCAGATTAGCCATTTATCTTGCACATTGTGCCCTTCTGAGTTTAAGTTATTTGGGAAGGGACTTTAGCCCTGACAAATCGCAGCACACACCTCCACACCCACAAATTTGGCCACTGAGGAAAGGCACAAATATTGTTGTTTACTAAGGATTATGATAAATAATAAAACATGGGCTGACAGGAAGGAGGGCATTCTTAGAGCTCTGTCAGTGAGGACCTTTTTTCCTTTCAAAGCCAGGGGCAACTATTTCTTTTTCACACACTACTTAAAAATTGACTCCATGCTCCCTTCTACACTCAGCCTGCCTCAGCCACCTTCTAGTCCTCTCTGAGGGCAGCAAAGACTCTCACAGCTTCATGTCCTATATAATTAAATCAAATCAGCCTCACACCATGGTTCTCTACCATGGCCTGCACACCTAGTTAAGCCTCCCTCAGCAAACTTAATTTGGAACTCAGTCTTCTTTTCAACAGAATGGGGTCCCAGTGCTTCTGTCAGCTTCCCATCACTCCCCAGGCAGTTGGGCACTCAGACACTGAAGGTAAAAAGAGTGAAGGGAAGGAAAGATCTGCTACCCATCCTCACAGCCACAGCCCTGGTCCCCTTCCTGGATGGGCCATGCTTATGGAAGCTTCTCCTTCTTCCCAGGCCACCTAGGGATCTGCAGTCACAGTCAGAATGGCCACTGTCCCTTCTTACTACAAGCTTCTGGAAGCTGGGCCCATATTTAATACCCTTCACTCCAGGCAGTCAATGAACCACTAGCAAAGACCTCTGAGGCATAGCCAGGTCCACAGCCCTGGGAGGGTTCTATTTGCAGAAGGGAGCTGGTGGTGACCCCCTTTGCTGGTCACTCCCCTGTCCATCCTGGGGCACAGTGCTGCAGGCCCTCCTCACTGAGAACAAGCTTGGAGATGCTTCACTCTTTTATCCACTTAATCAATGAATGTGTGCTCCATCACTCTCAAGGGTACATGCTGAGAATATGCTGGAAAGCAAAGAAAAGCTCCCGCCCTCATGGATCTTGAAGTCTCATGGGGGAAGAAAAACATTGATCAAATTATTATCCAGATAACCACATGTAATAATATCTGTGAAGGGAAAAGGCACAGGCAATTCTGGGATCATAATAAAAATGACCCCATTAAAAACTTGGGCTACCTGCCTGTTTTTCTCTGTTATTTTCACCCACTAGGTGAAAACAGTGACTGTAGCCTTCAGCGATCCTGGTCCTCTGACAATAGGTGTTTCGATAGTTTCCCCTTTGATTGTTTCATCTTCTATTAATCTTTTAACCTTTCTCCAGTAATGTTTTTTTCTCTTTCTAGTACTTTTGAAATGTTTTCTTAAACCCTTTGTCACTGTTCTTTACACTTTAAAACTTAGGCTCTGTCAAATTTTATCTTTTTGTACATCTCTAGCTTCTGGCTTTCTCTTTTCTAAGTCGGGTATTTTGGTTTTTTAAATGTTTATTGTGTTTCCTTGTCTGACTATCCTTAACTGGCTGTTTTAAAGCCTGTTATTTTTTAATCATATCCTTTTTAATTTTAACTTCCTCAGCTTTTCCTCCTTCAACCTGAATCTTGTTCTCAATTTTTAATCTTATTTTAATCTGTTAATTTTTCCTTAATTCTTTTTTATTTCACTTTGTTTTATATTTATATTTTGTAAGATCGTGTGTTATATTTATTATGTTTGCTTCATGAGCAGACGAGAAGCCTGGCACAGGGACCCTGGAACCTGAACCCTTTACCTCCAGTTAGGTTGCCTGGTTGATGCCTTCTTCCTCTCAAAGTTGCCACCCTGGTCCCTGCAAATGACACCTGTCTCCTCTGATAATGATTCTTGAGAAAAAACACACACATACCTCCTATGTCCTTAACTAGCAGAGCGGCAGGGAACAAATCCTTCTTAGTGCAGTAACAAGTCCACCGCAGCTCTGCCGTGGTGTTTACATGGTGGCTGTTCATCTTAGGTTCTTCAGCCAAGTTCTCAGCCCCCGTTGTGCTGGCACAAGAGAAGATCTGACTAGGGAACCACCTGTGTTGCCAGGTGCCTAGTCTGAGGAAATGGGGGTCAGAGGTTGGGAGGTGCAGAGCCCAGCCCCGTAAGCCACCCTGGCAGAGCCGAGGCCCTTCTTTTTTTGTGGGGCCAGCCGGGCGGATTAGTCACCCTGGGCTTTCTTTTGAACCTTTTCCCCACCATCGAAGGAGCTTCCTTGTTTGGGTTTGGTTTTACCTGTTTACAAAACTAATACAGTTGATTCTTGAACAATGCAGAGGATGGGGCCCCAACCCCACCCCACAGTCAAAAATCCAGGTATAACATCTGGCTCCCCAAACACTTAACTACTAAGAGCCTACTGCTGGCCAGAAACCTTACCGATAACATAAACAGTCAGTTAACATAAATTTTGTATGTTATATATAATTTTATGCTATATCCTTATAAGAAAGTAAGCTAGAGAAAAGAAACTTGTTTTTTCAAATTGTTGAAAATTTCCAAAAACTTTTCCAATTTATTTATTGAAAAAACATCCATGAACAGTTCAAACCTATGTCATTCAAGAGTCAGTTGTATATCATAACTGCAAAAGATACGTGTAAGGAGGGGAAATCTTGACTTTCTATCCTTAGATAATCATTCTTAACATTTTGCTTTGTATGTTTTCAAACTTTTCAATGAAAAAGCACGTGTCTAAATATATTTTCATTTTTGCGAAAAAAGGGTAGCATATTCTACAAACAGGCTTTGTATGTAATCTGCTTTTGTCACTTCATAATATGTTGTGAATATATTTGCAGGTCAAAAATTTAGGCCTGTGCTATCATTTTCAACAACTGACAGGATTCCATAGTAAGGAAATTAGTTTCATTAACCAATTTTTTTTTAAGTACACTTAAATTGTTTCCAAAGTCTTATTCTTATAATCTGTAATGAATATCCTTGGTGAAACATCTTTGATTATCTGGTGTGTGTGTGTGTGTGTGTGTGTGTGTGTGTGTGTGTGTGTGTGTGCACGTTTAAGTATTTTTAAATAATTATTTCATGAAAGAAGAATTGCTAAGACATTCATTTGGAGGGCTTTGACGTGGCTGCCAAATTACTCTCTGGAAACTTTGTGTAAATAGAAACACCTACTGGCAGAGCAAGAGACTGACTTCCCCCAATCCTACAAACAATACTCTTGTTATCAATCTTTAAACTCTTTGGCAGTCTGAAGAGCAACTACATGAATAAACAAATCAAAACTATTTTTAATTATGGACTTTGTTAATCATGTTAAAATATTTCCATGTGTTTACAGTCCATTTGTTTTTCTTCCTCTGGGAATCGCATGTTCTTTTAACATCCTTATGAGAAACCAGTATCCTGGAAAGAGCTTCTCTAAGTCTTAGCCTCTTTAGGGACAAAAATGTAAGTAACAATAGAAATGTAAACTCCATGAGGCCAGCAATCTCTATCTGTGGAGCCTAGAATATACCTGACAGAGAGCAGATATTCAGTGGATTTTTACTGGAAGGAAAGAACAAGAGAGGAAGGGAGGGAGGGAAGAAATAGTATCTACCCTAATAAAGCTGTGGAGGAGGTAATGCTTGTAGAATGTTTTGCTCAGTTCCTGACACATAGTGAACACTCACTGAATAAAGATTCTTAGGTAGGTAATTTTTTTTTCTTTCACTCGGGGTATTATTTTTCTTATTGATTTGTAGGAATTCCCTCTGTACTAAGGTTATGAACTCCCTATCAGTCTAATTTCCTAACTGGATTTTCTTTTATCTTTAAAATAAAAAAATAGACGTTTTCCTAAATTTAAAAATAGGATGTGTTCATTATTTTAATAATACAAACAATACAGAAATATATTTTAAAGTAAATACAAGGTATCCTCAAGTCCACTGCCCAGCTGGCATGCAGAGAAAGAGAGAAAAAGAAGCCAAAAAATAGAGAAATGAAAGATGTGGGACCCTGTGGCCCAGGGAGTGGGGAATGGAAAAGAGACCACCTTCCTCCCCACTGAAGCCCACAGGTGCCTGACCCCAGTCCACCTACAGGTGAGTCCATGCGACACTGGCCTGGCAAGGGAATGATAAGAAGCTCTTGTATTCCACAAATTCTCTATTTTTGCTAAAGCCAAATTTGAGAACATTGCTATTCTTTGTACAAAGGATGTGAATTAAGATACTCTCATAATTTTCCATAAATGGAATCATACTCTACCTGCTGTTTTGTAGCCCACTTTTTTCATTCAACAATATGTCATGGGCATCTCTCCAAGGCAGTAAATACAGGTCAGCCTCATGCATTTAATGGCTGCACAGATTTCTTTGATTATTGACCATTTGTATTTCCTCTTCTCTCATGAATTGCCTGCTCATGTCCTTTGACCATTTTTCCACTGAAGGATTTGTCTTTTTCTCATTGATTTTCAAGAGTTTTTTCTTTGTATCAGGAATATTAACCCTTTGTCTATTGTATATATAGCAAATTTTTTCTCATATTGTCTTTTACACTTTATGGTTAGGTTTGATATTTGTGTGTGTACGTGGGCCTGTATGTGGCATGCACATGTATGCTGCTTAGAAGTATTCAATTTTATCAGCCAAATTCATTAAAAAATATTTATTGTGTATCACTATATTAAGTGAAGAAGGGGTAAAATCTGCCAACCTCTGCTCTTATGTTTTCTGGTTCTGATGTTATGATTAGCAAAGGCTTCCCATTTCACGATTATAAGAATACTTACATTTTCTTCTGGGTCTTTATGTATTTCTGTTTATCTGTTTGTTTTGCATTTAACTCTTGCTACACCTGGGATTTATTTTGGCCTAACAAGTGAGTTAGAAATCCAAGTAAGGAAAAAAGGATAATGTTCAGTGTTCCTCAGCTCATTCACTTGCCATGGGGATTTCACATCAGTCTCCTACTCCTAAGTGATAGCCGTGGCCACGGAAACAGGACTCTGCCAGCCAGCCAATACCCTCTAAGATATTGCTGGTAGGGCAATATAGGCATCTCAGATGCTAAGAAAATAAAGTATCTTGAGAAGACCTGGGTCCTTGTCAGCTATGATGTGATGATGCGATGAGGAGTCTCACCTATTATACCTCCTCGCTGCTCCCCAAAGATGGTCCAGCCAAGTTGTCCTTTCTCCCTCAGTGGACTTGACCTAGCTCCCCACAATGTCTGTGGTCTCTAACCATTCACTGTTTCCCAGGGGGTCCTCCACCCCTGATCACTCTCCATCCCAAGTTTAAGGTGATCTGATCTCCCTGGTGTTAGCTAGCTAAAGAAAACTCTTACCTGTACTCACAGCCTGTCCTGTTCCAGGGACCTCCCACCATAAGGCACGGCCTTCTCGAATTGCAATTTAGCCCAGAAAAAGCTAGTTAGCTCTGTCAGATCCAGGACCAGCCATTCAACCTGCAGTTACATTCTCATTTAGTTTCCCTCTGCACAAGGCAAGTGGCTCTATTATTCCTGGAGCATATGTAATGTGCGTAATACCCAAGGCATTTGATAGGAAGGCAAAGATCTGGATATGTCAGCTTGGTCCAAGAACTGAAGTATAACTTACTGAATAAATTCAACCCCTTTAGACTTTGCTTTCCTCACTTTAATCTATGCCAAAATCCTTAGTGGTCTCAGGTACTTCCCCTAGATCCAGGTCCCTGGGACCCCAATGTGCAAATGACCTCTCTTAAGGACCTGAAACCAAATAAGGTGCATCTCACACTCTGCCGTCAGTGTGGTCTTCGCAAGTTCTATGCAAGATACAGAATTATTGTGTATCAAATTCAATTTTCACATTTACTTCGATGAGCACTTCTGGGATGTTATTCTCAGTATTGACTGATATTTAAGAAGTAGATTCCCTACCTCACTTTCATATAATGAGCTCCTGACTGCTCAGCTGATGGAGAAGACAGGCTCCAGGCCCATGAAGAGGGTTCAAATGTGAAAGGGGGGTCCAACACTACAAAAGGTAAATGCAACCCACTGTGCTAGTAAGATAGGAAATAAGAGTTTCCAATGCACAGAGGTTTAGAAGCAAATGCTATGAATAAAGGTGGGTGTAGAAAAGCCTGCTCTGTGATACCAGAAAATCCTAGGTTGAATTAAGTATCTGCCATTTGCCAGCAAGTGACCTTAGCTTTTAACTTCTCAAGGCCTGAGCTTCCTTTTCAATGAACTGGGAGTGACAACAGTCATCTTACCATTTAAAGATGTTTTGTGGACACATGAGATAAAATGCCCATCTGGCTTAACATAGTATATGGCAGCTATTAAGCTTTGAGTAAATACGAGTCAGGTTTGCTGTTACTGGCATTCAACGGTTAGTCCCTTTAGTAAGACATGGGGATGGGTGGGAACCTGCCACAAAGTAAACAATGTGCCCCTGATACTCCTTTTTGGGTCTGAAACTCTGCACCCAAGGTTAAAGGCTGAACCTATGTGTGACAGGGTCAGACCTTCCCTCACATATTCAGTGTAAGCCCCAAGGATACCAGGAGGCACACAGCAGGGAAGGAGCTCAGAGAACAGCTTGGAACACTCCCATTGTGCAGATGGGAAAAGCGAGGATCTGAGAGTGAGAAAGGTCCCACAGCAAGGCAGTGGCTCTGCTGGGATGAGAGCCCAAGGCCCTTGCCTCTGAGACCCATCCTCTGTGTCTTGCTGAGAGCCCTGGACCAGGGGAACCCTGGGCTGCTGAAGCCATTAGCAAGCCTTTCCCAGGGAGCAGCCTTTCCTGAGTACGGAATATCAACTGGAATTTAAGCCCATCCCAAGAAAATGGCTGTATCAAGGGAAATGGGTTAAAATAATCTAAGAAACTCTGTAGAAAAATGTTGGTTGTCTTAGCTCAAACTGCTAAGAAAATACCATAAACTGGTGCCTTATCAACACCAGGAATTTATTTCTCACAGTTCTGCAGGCTGCAAGTCCAAGATCAGTGTGCCAGCATGGCCAGTTCTGGTGGGAACCTGCTACGTGGCTTACAGAATGCTGCCTCATCTTTGTATCCTCATAAGGTGGAAAAGGAGCATATGGTGGCCTCTCTGGCTTCATCTTGAAAGGCACCACCCTCATGACCAAACGCCCCATTTCCAAATACCATCCCATTGGGGATTGGATTTTAACATGAAATTTTGGGGGAGCCAAACATCAGTCCCTAACATTAGCCTCTTGGGTAAAAAGAGCTGGCCGCAAAAGGTGGGTTTGGGAGTACTTCTGGAGGAATGGCCATCTTGGCTTTGGATTCTGAAAACCCATGGGGGTCAGGCCCTCAGGGACCTCTGAGGTCAGCCAGGGAGTGGCCCTTCACCCCGGACTTATTCTACCCACCACCCTTACCTAACACCCTACTATTACATCCCCCATGCAAGGATCTCCACCAAGCCCTTGGCAAGAGGAACTCAAGCCTCAAAGGCCTTTCTCCTCTCAGCCTTGAGGTCAAGGAGGGATAACAGAGGACACATGTCTGGAGAAACCCAAATGACTGATTTGCAAAAATAGGACAGTCACATAAAGCTTTAAAAATGTGTAAGACACATCATGTGCAACTAAGTTTTATGTAAAGTCTAAGATCTGGATGTCTAATGATGAAATATAAAGTTATATTATTAAAATAGTATGACATTCTAGGAGTCCATGTGTATATACATATGTACAAATATGTTTCTTCTATCTGAATGGTTAGGCCCTCAAAACAAGAACAGATACTGTATATAGAAACATGTTTTTCTATTGATTGTGATTCTATTATTGGAGATGAGCTCTTCTGGGGGAAAAGGTGGTCTTTAAATATATCAAACAAAGGGCAATAATGTAGCAATTTATTAACATTACACATTTAAGTAAAAATTAGAATTCCATTTCAGTGGCATTTGAGGTAAAAAAAGAAGAAATAGAAGTACCAAATATGAGTCAATAATAGACAGGCTTGTTCTTATTCTTGGCACTGTAACCTAAAGGTGCAAATGAGAGCAGCACAACGCAGCTGAATGGGCTGGAGCAGGCTGGGACCACTCAGTGGCCCACTGGCCACCTACAGGCCAGCAGAGAGCCCCACAGCCTGCACAGCAGACCTGGGGCTGGGGGTCCAACTGACAGACTTCCGATGGCTGACCCAACTGCCCTGAGCCCCACTCTGTGAAATGGGCACCCACTTCATTCAGGCAGCCAGCACCAAAAATGCACCCCAAGCCCAGAATGTGGCCACTGCTCAACCTCCTATTTCTTATGTTTCCTGTCTCTTCTTAGCAGTTAACATTTTCCTATAAGCTGAAAGGGAATGCAATTTCTCCAGTCATTCAAAATATACAAGGAAATGAGCAGATAGGGACACACACCTAAGTGACTGCATAGGGCAAGTGGAGACATAGCTGAGAATTCGTTAAGTGAGGATTCTGAGGCTAAGGGAAGGGTTGTCCATGGAATCTGGTCTCTGCTTAGATCTTTTGTGTTGAGTTTCTGCATGCACACATGGGAATGCACGAAGATACACTCTCCCTGCTCTCACACATAACCATGGTCTCACACTCAAACCCCCTCTCACATGTGACACTACAGTGGGCTCCTTTTGGAAAGCAATGTCTTAAGATATCAGGGTCCCAGGTAACTCAAGAGTCCTATGGCCTCTCCTGGACCACCTTCTTGCTTTCCTGTTTCAGGCCACCCAGGTCTAGTCCCACGCAGGGCTCAGAGTGGGAGGCCAGGGGCAGCACTGGGCCCAGGATTTCATCTTATGGTTTGAAAATGAGGGATGCAAAATCACACTTGAGTACATTCACTTTTATAAAAAGGAAGAAAACGTGGGCTTAAGTCAAAAGTCTCCTTTGGTGATAAAGATTACAGTGCAACAATAGAGCAAGATGTGTCAGAAGCTGCCCCTCTCTCATCCACGCGGGATGCGTCCCCCTGCACGCTGGGTTATTGTGCATAAGGAATGACCCAGCCAATGGGAAGCCTATGGGTGGCTTATGCATGTTGTGATAAAATGTAAATGCACCAGAAAGGGCACCAGCAGAGTGATCATTACCATTGTGGAACTCTGACCAATTTGCCATTCAAGAGCATCACTGATGACTCAAGCCATTCACATGCCTCTTAAATACGCACACGGGGGCACCCCCACGACTGATGGGCATTGTGGCTGCGAGTGTGTCTCCGTGTGTGTGTGTGTCAGCACCTGCAGATGCTCCCTCTCTGGCATTTAAGGAGAGGGAGTGGGAGGGGGGAGGATTGCCACTACGTCTACCTATCTGACCAAAAATCCTCTGCCTTGTTAAGGGCGTTTCAGCCTCTGAGCCAACTTCCCCTAGAGGCCTCCTGGCCCCTTGCTCTGGGGCTGAGGATGTGCACTTTGAGGCAGAGAATGCTCACTCTCACCCTAATACAGAAGGAGACTATCCCAGAATAGTGGCAGGCCAGCCCCACCTCCAAGCTCATGGCAATTCAGCTCACCATAAGGAAAGCACCTACTCTGAGGCCAGCCTGGAACAGTCACTGTCATGGGTATCCATGGTGACCTTGAGCATGTAGGGCATTCAGAAGGCCCAGAAGAGTATCCTCTGAGCCCCCATCTCTACTGTTTTGTCTCTTAAATGTCATTTCCTACCCCTAACTGCCTCTGCTACCTTCCTGCCACTTGCAGTTCCCAGAGCAATGCAATGAGAGATTTGTTCATTCAGTCAACACGTTTTCATTTTGCATCCATTCTGTGCAACTCCCTGTGCTGGTGTTAATCAAACCCCAGCTCAGTGCTCAGTCCACTACTGTGGAACAGGACAAGCAAACATACAGATCTTCAGACATCCCTCCTTCCTCCCTAAGGAGCTTAAAGAGACATTTGAAAAGGCCCATGGCATTCCCAGGAGTGACCAGGTATGCTGGTGGGGAGTGGGTCAATGAAGGAGAGCATCATGGAAGAAGAGGCAATCCAGCTGAGCCTTAAAAGATGGGTAGAAGTTTGACAAGTCAAAAGGGCAGAGGACATTTCAGCAAGAGGTAATAGAGGGTGTAAAGGGGCTAAGATATTTCTAGCATAGGCGGCGGCCCTTTACCCAGATGCAGAATATGGGGAAAGGGGCAACAGAAATAGCAAGAAAGGCCACCAAAGGCTCAGGTTCTCCTTGTCCCTGGAGACTACAACCCTCAAGAGCCTCAGGAAAGTGCAGACTTCTTCCTGTGATAAGGTCATCCAACATATACGTAGTGAGTCCCTGCTATGTGCCAGGCACTGACTGCATCTTACATCATTATGAAAAGTGTTGTCAGTACAGGCAGGGGACAAAATTATTATTGCAATTGAATCCTGATGCTTTTAACTGTCCTTACAAAGGTAAACACACTGCCCATTTCTGAAAGCATCACCTAAACCAGCTGGCCTCCCTGCCCCAGCTCAACCAGAGTCTCCTAAAGTAACTTCCTCTGCTTTGTGACTTGCTTGCATGAGCACATACTCATCTTGCCCTGCCATGACTCAGCCCACTGCCTCAAGGGTGAATCTAGGCCTGGGTCATTGGAGGCAAGAGGATTTTCTTCAATCAAAGATCCCATGAAAAGCACCCTGGACTGAGAGTGAGTCAGGAAACTGATCCCAAGTTCTGTCTTGGCTGTGCAACTTTGGGCGGGTCCTTTCTGCCCATCTGTGAAAGAATTTATTTGCATATTATGTCTCCATCCAATGAGTCCACAAAACTGCCTCTCTCTCTCTGGATATGCCAATGTGCCTACTTGTTTGTTCAGAGACTAGCTTACTTTCCTTCCAGACACCCCCCAATCTCCTTTCTTAGTACAGCATTGGATCCTACAATTCTCTCATTTATCTAACAAATGTTTATTGAATGCTAAGTACCGGGTCCTACTCTAGACCTGGGGGACTTAACAAGCTGACAAAACTTCCTCCTCCCCCTGGAGCTTATCGCCATCTTTGAACAGCCAAAAAGCCTTCTCTCAGCATCTCATGCAGCATTATACACACTTCACAGCCAAGATCTCACCTGATTCTCACATCTTTCTATGAGGTAACATGGCATACAGTAATGTAATACAGGAAGTGCAAAGAGTTTACATGGCTTACTCAAGGCCTCAATGCTACAAAAATAGTGAGCCAGGACCAGAGTCTTCGGGTTCTTGGCCTACTCACAGTCACCTGCTCAACAGATTTTGGTCATAATGTATAA
This sequence comes from Manis javanica, assembly GCF_040802235.1. Classification (NCBI taxonomy): domain Eukaryota; kingdom Metazoa; phylum Chordata; class Mammalia; order Pholidota; family Manidae; genus Manis; species Manis javanica. Next base: position 23,478,901 of record NC_133172.1, read on the forward strand.
CAACAGGAAACACCCACAAAATCCATTCCTGTGTGTTTGGTAGTGTATTGTTGAGCTCTAAAAGAAAACTCTCAAAAATGTACCAGGGAGCCCAGAAATAAACCCAAGCATGGATAGTCAACTGATATTTGACAAGGGAACCAAGAGTACTCAATGGAGAAAAGACAGTCTTTTCAATAAATGATGCTGGAATAATCAGATATTCACATGTGAAAGAGTGAAACTGGACTCATTTCTTAAACTACTCACAAAAATTAACTCAAAAAAGATTAAAGACTTAAATGTAAGACCTGAAACCATGGAACTCCTAGAAAAAAATAGGAATAATGCTCCTTGACATAGTTCTCAGGAATGATTTTTTGAATATGACATCAAAAGCACAAGCAACAAAATTAAAAAAGTAAGTGGAAACTATATTTAACTAAATAGTTCCTACCCATTAAAATAAACTATTGATAAAATGGAAAGACAACCTAAAGAATGGAAAAAAATATTCCCAAACCATACATACATCTGATAAAGGATTAATATCCAAAATAAAGAACTTACACAACTCATTAGCAAAACAACCCCACAAATAACCCAATTAGAAAATGGGCAAAGGACCTGAACAGGCATTTCTCCAAAGACATTCAAATGGCCAACAGGTATATGGAAAAATGCTGAAAACCACTAGTCATTATAGAAATGCAAACTAAAACCACAATGAGATCTCAAATCACACCTGTTAGAATGGCCATTGTCAAAAAGACAAAGTACAACAAAGGTGAGGATGTGAAGAAAAGGGGAGATTTTAGGCACTGCTGGTGGGATTGTAAATTGGTGCGACCACTATGGAAAACAGAATGGAGGTTCCTCAGAAAATTAAAAACAGAGCTACTATAGAATCCAGCAAGTCCACTGGTGGGAATATGTCCACAGGAAATAAAAACACTAATTTGAAAAGACATCTGCATCCCATGTTCACAGCAGTATTATTTACAATAGCCAGGACATGGAAACAACTTAAGTGTCTATTGATGGATGAATGGATATAGAAGTGGCAGTATGTATGGACAATGGAATATTATTCAGCCACAAGAAATGAGGAGACCCTATCATTTGAACAACATGGATGGACCTTGAAGGCATTATGCTAAGTCAAATAAATCAGACAGAAAAGGACAAATTCTGTATGATCTCTTTTACATGTGGCATCTAAAAACGAAACAAAACAAAACTCACAGAAAAAGAGATTGGACTTTTTATGGTCAACAGAGGCAGAGTGTGGGGGAGGTGAAATTAGAGGAAGGCAGTCCAAGGCACAAGCTTCCAGGTATAAGATGAGTAAGTAATAGGGATATAATGTACATGATGACTATAGCTAACTGCTGTAAGAAATACAGGAAAATGGTTGGGAAAGTATATCCAAAGAGTTCTCATCACAAGGAGAATTTTCTTTCTTTCTTTTCTTTTTTTGTATCTGTGTGAGAAGATGGATGTTAGCCAAATCTACTGTGGAATCATTTCACAATATATGTAAATCGAACTGTCACTCTGCACATCTTAAACTTACAGTGATGTATGTCAATTATTTCTCAGTAATACTGGAAAAAAATTAAAGTAGGAAAAAAGCTCTAGAAGTTACTTTAGGCTGTGCCCCTATATCCTGTATCCTGCTTTTACGTTCCGGGTGAGATGGAAGGTCTAGGAGGATGAAAAGGGTAGAAGGACAGATGGAGCTGCCACATTCCTAGAAACTGAGCCCAGTCCGTGTGGGATTGGTCAAAAACATCACTATTGCTTATACCTTAGAAGTAACAAGGGCAATCCTCCCCGTCTCCAGAAAGCAGACTCATTCCAGCCTTACCCAGGAGCCTTCAGAATCCAACTTGAAAAAAGAGAAAGTGTTGCGTGAATCTCCAAGCAGAGAAAGATGTCTGTGACTTTGCAAGGAGCCCAGTGCTACTGGGGATGACAGCTGCTCTGTGGTGCAAACTATGCATTTCTTGGGACCCTGATGTTTAGCTTTAATGGCCCAGTCATAACTGCTCCTCCCGGGGGTCTACCCGTCACCCCTACTTCTCTGTCTGCCCCTCTGTCTGTGCAAATATCCAAGCCAATTCTGTTCTCAGTTCAGAATCAATATTCAGATTTTTCTAAATCATGTTTCTATATACAACTAATTATTCATCTGTTCTGCACTTCTTTTTAAGTAAGAGGTTTTTTTTTTTATTATTTTAAGAAAAGGTTTTTGATTTTAGCAAAAAAAAAAAAGCTAAGCAAGGGGGAAGAGAAGAAAGGCCCAGCAGCTCTAATGCCTTCTTTCTGTGCCCTTATTTTGTTTCCTCCATGAGTCTGAGAAGAACTGCAAGCTCCCAGGTATGAGGAGAATCACAGAAAACCTTAGCTCATCCTGTAAGAGATGCTTACTGAATACCTCATTGCTGCCCGATGCTCAGTATCCAGAATTTCAGGAACTTGTAGGGGCCTCTGAGCCAGGACCTGGTGTTGACAAGCTCCTGAGTGGAGCTTAAGAGACCCCCACACCCCATGATGTGTGTGTGTGTGTGTGTGTTTACCTTTTTTTCCAAAGCACCCAGGGCTCCTGTGACAGAACATAGCCAAACTTTGATCTATTTCTAAAAGACGAGGATGGTTTCAAAGCACTCTCAGTCTACCACAAATGCAGCAAATGATGTGAGAGTCTGAATTTCTACCACCTGGATCCTCTAAAAGGTTCCAAATTACGGATTTGTTGTTCTTCTTTCTCTTGGTCCATGTGTCTATAAAATGAGCCTTTTAATCCAGCAAAGCTTGTGTCACATTTTCAATTTCTGTGCTAAGTAAAACAACAAAAAGTAAATTAGTGTTGCATATGTAATGGACATTAGAAAAAAAAGTCTGAAGGAAATTCTATTAAGCCCACTGCCTGGTTACCTCGTTCTTAACATGGGCATGCCTGTTTCTAAAGCAAAGCCTTACATTTGCTCTAACAAAGGTTTGACGTTCACTAAAATGTCAGCTAAAGTTGCCAATAAATACTTACTCATGGCTGGTGACTGGGCAGGGAGAGAAGGTTTAGTTACACACGTTTTCAAGAAAAATCTTCTAGTACTTAAAAACCAAAGTCATGACGGCTGCCCAGAACTATTTGCACTGAGAACTGGGCAAAAAAAAAAAAAAAAAAAAAAACAGTGAGTAATAGCAAGGGAGATATTTAAGGAAAGCAATGATTGAACTTTAAAAAAATACTGCAGACTCAAAATGCTGGCAGCAGACTGACTGCTATTTTAACCAAAGCTGCTGATTTCTGAGAGGTCTTCTGCTTATACATGTTTGCATTTTGCAAATGTTGGGCATTATGGCACTGAAATAGGTGTGGCTGACTGAAATCCAGGCTCACCGAGTCTGTGGCCCACGAACCCATCCTGACTGGGCTGGCTAGTCAGAAGCAAAACTGGCTAGTTATGGAACTACCATAGTATGTGCTTTATCTACACCGCATTTACAGGATTTACCTATCTATCCCTCTGCAGACCCACTCATTGAGTAAGAGCCAAGAGCATATGATTGTGTTAATTAATCTGCTATTGTGAGTAAAGGAACAGCTGCAGTGGTCTCATGGATACGTTGTCAAAAGAAAACAATGTAATGTTAAGCCTCTGACTGCATATTCTGTTACAAAGAAGGTTTATGAGAAGTTAAATTCATAAATCACAGATCATTTTTATAATAATAATAAATAATATCTGACCTTTAAAAGGAAGGTTTGAGTGTTCTTAATTTCGGCTTGAAATATGGTCTGATATGTGATACCTAAGCTTTAACCCAATTCTTTGTTTTGAAAACAAACATTCCCCAGAAATGATGAGAAAGGGAAGGAGCTATAGAAATGACCTCTGACTGTATGAGATACATGCCATTGTAGTTCTAACAAAGATCAGAGCCCAAAATATCAAGTTAAAAGAAAAACTTGTTGGCATGCATCCAATGTCTCATATAATAAAAACGCAATTTCTAATACTATGCAGAAATGGAGAGAAAGGGTACATTCATTATGGGAAACACACATATTATTTACATGGGCTTTATCTTTCTTTATGCAGATAAGGCACAGAGAGCACTTTCTGTCTAATTAATATTCTCTGTCCCTCCATGATCCAACCTTCCCACCCCCACCCTCACCCAAAATACAACCAATACTCTGTGCCCACCCCTTCTTTACGTACGGTCAGCTAGTGAGGAAGGCAGCGGAAGGCACACTTGACACAGGGATATAAAACCCTGTGTTCTAGTGCTCAATCCAGGGCAATAAACCGCAGCAAAAGTCAGAAGAAAAACATAAGACTGATCAAGGAATATAAAGTTGAACTATGGCTAATGGGATTTTGCAAAGAATAATGTATATCTGTGAAGAGTACTCATTAAAAAAAAATGCTGGGTTCCCCCAACAAACCCGGGGAGAGGAGTCCCTGCACTTCCACATAAATAGCAAATTCCTAGTCACTGTGTTGAGGGGACACACGATGCTGACACTGTGATCCCAGTACACTATTTCAAAAGAATTTTTCCTACTCCATGGGTCTCCACATCATTCAGTTTCCCTTCTTCCCCATTTTTAAACGAAAAATCTATTTGAGAGGGAAGACAAACTGTTTCACTTAGGAGTGCTGGGAAAGGGAGGGCAGAAGGCACAGAGGAAGTGGGACCGATCTGTGCATCCCTTCCCTTTGTTCGGGAGATCACAACAAAAGGAAGCTATTTTTAGCTATGGATTGGCATTGTATTACCAGCTCCCTGTATCGACCTGATAGCAGGAGAGGGACTCTGGAGCTCACCCCAGCTAACTCCATGGTGTCATTTGCCACAGAAGCTCACATGCCCCAGCAAGGCAAACTTGGAAGAAAGGTCTCAGCCCAGAAAAATGTACTAACCAGGAGACAGAAGGCCTCCTGGCTTATTTTACTCACCTTGTGCCATTGATGCAACAATACCCCCAGAGTGCTTTCTGAAAGTTCTTTCTCTTAGATGCCATTTTAAAGAGCTTATTGGGCCGGGGGGTGGGAGAAGATGGGTATAATCATGAGAGGTAATTTTACAGAATACCTTGCCTCTTGAGTCAGGATGCGATGGACCACTGATTCTCAGGAAGATAGGTACAACCCCCTTTAGCCACATCAACCAGTCTCTGAAATGCCCCAGATGCTTAGGCCTTAGTAACATACTCATCTGAGTGAGCCTTGCATGTTTACCCGTCCCCTACTCCCTACCCACAGCCCTGAGTCTCCAGCAAGGCTCACTTCTGTTCCCTGCTAATACCCGCCACCACGCGCATCGTGACCCATGAGCTGCTGGTCCATTAGTCACTGGGCTAGGGAGTCTGGCACACAAAGTCTTCATTATTACCAACTTTGACATTTTTTCTTCCAAATCCAAATTTTTCTCTTTAAAATTTAAAAGTCCTTTCTTTGTACCAAAATAAAAGCTCCTCAGTGGGCAATCCCAAATACTTGACATTTCCTGGTATTGTCCCATAGCAAAAGACATCATCAACTTGGGGAGCCTTAGAACATTCTGAGGAGAAAGTGGCCTTTGGATAACAATAGTGCCTTATTTCTGCTTACAGGAAGGGTATGTGGGAGAAGGAAGAAAATGCCCACTGGGGCCAGCGCAGAAGTGTCCTTATCTAAGAGTTTAACGTTATCTACACGACAAGGATGAGGGCATGGTGACCCTGTGAAGATGCCACACCAAAACAATTCTGAAATCAGTGGTCTAGATTCTGCTTCCACTGTGGGTTCAGCGAAGGAGGTGGCCACCATTTTCTCATCTGTAAAATCAAGATCTAAACAATCATACAGAAGCCACTCACAGATATGAAAGGGGCTATAAACTATAAAATGCTAATTTTGCATACCGATGACTTTTTTGCCCTGAGTAAAGAAAACTTGCCATACAAGATCATCTTCTTCCCTCCCATTCTAGGGCTTTTCAAAAAATGGGGAAAGTAAAGATTGTGTTTACTTAGCAGCAAGACAGTTTGCTGGTCTAAGAAGAGGCCAACTTGGTTTAAAAAAAAAAATCACCCATGGCTTTTTATCCTCTAATATTCAGTATTTTTCTTGCTGGTTCCACATGCACTTGAGCCAAGTATGAGCCTTGCAAACCTTCTCAGTGAAAAAAACATGCTAGGCACATAGAGGGGCCTCAGCAGAAGGGTATGGATTGGGAGCATGTTGGCCCTGTCACAGTGTCTGACCCTTTGAGAGCTCAGGGAACAGGAAACGGAGAGATATATGGTCAAGTGCCATGCGGGCAATTCGGATTTTGCTCTCCTTCTGTAGCCTCTTAAAAAAATTCCATGTTTTGTTTATGAAAGTGTTTCATATCTGTGGTAGAAAATTTAGAAAATAGAGCAAAATATTAATAAAAGAAAATGAAAATCTTTTTTGATTCTACCACTTGACTCTGGCTATAAAACTTTTATAGCCTTCTTTCTAAACATACTCATTTAAATATGAATAATATATATTAAAAATATAAAAAAACAGAGATTACAAATAGTTTCATATCCCAGTTTTCCTCTTAACATGTTCAAGTATGTTTTAAAGTTACTATTCTTCAATACGTGTTTGTTAATGGCTACAGAGCAATATATCACACTACTGCAGCTTCCTTAATGTTTCCGTGGTTTGTTTTAAATTCCCTCTGAACTGGGCACCCCAAGAGAGATGCACCTTGTCCAGTTTAAGGTTTAGGAGCCAGTCCTGAAGCCACATTTCTGAAGAGCCTCCGGTTCTGAAAGAGAACTTCAGCTGTGGGCTTGAGGTTCTCTGCTCCAGCATTCTACAAGGGGGTCTTGGACTGCACTACACCTTGGGTAAGCCAGTGTGTAATGTCTTGATTTTCTGTGATCTATTTGTCAAAACACCTCAGTTAGCAGCCCTGGCACTTAATGAGGCTCTAATGCTGTGGGAACTAGAAAGTAATATGTAAAACGAAGAACAACCAATAATTCAACATAAGCTGAATTTAAGAGTACTATAAAAGCATAAGCCAATCTCCAACAAAAAGGAGACATCTTGCTAAAAACCACATGAGCAACAAACACAAGCCCTGGCCACTTATCTCCTCCGAGGGGAGAAGAAAGGGAGGTGGGGGAGGATGAACATCTGCAGCCCAGAGCTCCTTTGGTACTGATTCCATGAGCTCACCCCTCAACCTGCCCCTTGCTCTGACCCTGCTTTCTCTTTTTCTCTCCTTCAGAAAGGGCGAGTATGGTGAACAGCAGATTGAAGGTGTCTGTGATTCAACATAGGAAGAGTCTGTTGAGACTCTCAGATTTTAAAAGAAGTAGCTAAATGATTTTCCCTGTTTTGAATTTTTAAAATGAGTAAGACCTGCTCCTTGTGGAATGAAAGTGATCACATCTCAACATTAAAGGGCTAAGGGAGAAAAAGAAAACACATCTCCAGTTCCAGTGACAGATCAGGGATTAATTCAAGAAGAGCCCCACAAAGTAGGTGGCTGCAATACGCATTTCCCAAAGGTAGGCTTCGGGGAGTCCAGCCACCGGCAGATCCATGCTGCTGGTTGCAGGCTCCCACAAGACCTTTGAGGGCCACTGACAAAGTCAAGTCCAGGATTAAAAGAAAAGGAGGCAGTAAGTGTGCACACTAACTAGCAGTACAGAGCTCTATCTGGGTCAAAGCCGGGTCTGTGTGTTAGAAGACCAGGTAGGTCTAGTGATATTCACCCAGACTGCCAAGGAGCCTGTGAGGAGATGTCAGATATCACAAAGAACTGAACAGGAGTCAGTGGCAAGCAGATAAGTGGTACCACCAAACAACGGCTACCTGTGAGATGCCACGGCTGCCAGCAGAAGCCCTAAAAGCACTGGGTAATATTTCTGGAGCATCCTGATATTTTAAGCTGAGAGTTTTATTGCTGCTGAAACCATATAGTTGAAAAGGAAATTGAACGGCCTTCTCTCTAAATCATCTGATTTATAGAAATTGAAATTGATTCATATAATTGGAGACCACTAATTATAGGAGTTGAAGAAGAAAGATTGTATGCCAAAGTTCTAATTGCTGAACTATCAAAGTTAGTCAAGATTTGTTTCAGGGAATGGGGAAAATTGTCATTTTCTATGGAATGCCAGGGAGTGTGACCATTATGCTAGTTTTCTACCATCTCTTTGCTCCTCACTTAGGGTTTTCTTAAACTTTAGAGAACAAAACAGTAAGTCTGACCTTCCTAAGATGCACCACGGGGTTGGTTTTTCTAATTCTTTATTATTAGGGCAGGAATGTTATACATTATAAAATATATGAGAGAAAGACAGAAACCAAGAAGGACCCACAATTTCATGCCTAAAAGCTGCTCGTAGTAATTATTCAGCATCCCTTTTGCTGCTTTCCGGAGCACATCTCTTCACATGGCCATGCCCGTGGCCCACACTCAGTTTTGTTTCCTTCTTTTGTTCTTGTGCACAGTCCTGAAAACCATCATTTTAATTGACTGTGCAACTGTCCATCAAGCAGATCTGGTTCCACGGAAAAACCCCAATGCCATACATTTAGCTCAATTCTGTTTTAATTTTTGACGTCTTAAATTATACTATAATGAACATTTTCACGCATATAGCTTTTTCATACTTTGTATAAATTCCTTAAAATAGATTCTCAGAAGAAGAATTATTAGGTCAACAAATTTAAAATGTTATTACTCCTGATAGGTATTGACAAATTGTCTTCAGCAGGGATTTCAGCCATTTAGAATGCCACCACCAGCATTATCAGAAGTCCTGGTTCTCTGTACCCTCGGCACCCAGATTTAGTTCTGAATATTTATTATGATTCAATAAACCAAAAATGGAATCAGATTCTTTATTTAAGTTTGCAGTTTTTAAATATAGGAACAGATGATCCATGTTCCTTATATTTAGTGGTTTTATTTCCTCTTAGGCGAATTATGGGTACTGTCCTTTACCTGAACCAAGGAAATGTTTGTGGAGCGCCAGGACCAAGTAGCCCAAAAGCAGATAAGTGATATATAGAAAATACATCGTCAGCTGTAGACTGAGAGCCCTCTCACTTTCCTGACGAATCAAGAGACACTGTCCACCACAAAGTGAGCGCATACCTCTGCCGGGCTCTGAGCTGCGTCCTCCACAGTCTCAGCCTCTCTGAGCCCACCTTCTCTCGCTACGGGGTCTTCAGGCTGGCAGTATGATAAAAGCAGGCTTAGAACATCTTCCTCTGAAATTTGATTTTGCTAATGAGGTAGACCGAATCAAGAAAAAAACCTGAGAAAATGACATTAATTTGGAACAACTAAACAAAACCAACAATAGCTTGATTTTCCACTCTACAAACCTTATAGCACTTTACAAACAAAGTAATTAATCCTTATAACAAAAAAGAGATATTCCTGCCCTTTCTTGAGTCCTAGAAAAAAATAAGAGCCATTCCATTACACTGAGTTTCAGAGTCTTTGGTAAAGAGACCAAAAGAAAATGAAAAAAAAAAAAAAAGGCTACTACTTGTTTCAGAGAATTAAATGAGAAGTGCATGGGTCCTGCACGGAGGTGAGCTCTAAGAATGGTTTCAGGATGTCCCGAAGAGGCAAATCTATAGAGGCAGAAAGCAGAGTAGTGGTTTCCTAGGGCTGGGGTGATAGGGGATTTGAGGTTCATAGCTAAAAGGTACAGGGCTTCTTTTTGGGGTGATTATGGTGACGGTTAACAACTCTAAATATACTGAAAATCTCTGAATTGCATACTTGATGTGGGTGAATTGTACGATACTTGAATTACATCTCACTAAGGCTATTACCAGAAAAAAAATTAAAAAATAACTTGAGGCTTGAAGGAAACCATGTGATGAAGGGAAAACACAGGAGCAGAACATGGTTAGCCCAGAGAAAGGAAAAGGGTGAGGAAACATAGTAGTGATATATTTAAGAAGCAAAAAGAGAGGAAACACTCTACACAGCTGAATTTAAATTTCTGGAACATTCACTGATTCAGCATATCATATGGAGTGTCTCTTGGGTGATCAGGGATGGAGGTGAGTAAAGAACAACTCTGTTAAGCTGTGGTGGGTACACTGGTAGGTGGATGCACTGGGAACCTCAGAGGTCACCCTGGGCATCCCCCACCCCCGGCCCCAAGTGAAGACGGCTTTCAAAGGAGTCTTCCAGGGGAGGCAGGAGTTAGTCAGGCAAAGACATGGGGGAGGACCACTCCAGGTAGAGGGAGAAGAACATGCAAAAACCCTGAGGAATAAATGAGTATGGTGTTGGGAGATGGCAGGAGTCAGCCCAACTGGAACCCAGGATGAAAGGAAGTGGCTGCAGCAACAGACAAGTGCTAGACCCCAAGGAGGTCTGTGGCCTTTCTCTGGAGGGCAATGGGAAACTGCTGGGCTATTGAAAACTGGGAAATAAGCAGCATGACCAGATTTCTGGGGGGTTAAGGAACACTGGTTTGGACTAGGGAGTATGCTTCGGGGAGAGAAACCAGACAAAGGCTGTGTTTAAGAGGGAAACCACGAAGCTCTAGAGTAAGACATTGACCATGAGGACTTTGGGATTCATTCAAGAATTCTTAAAGAGGCAGAAAGACAGGCCCCAGTAAAGTGTGGGAGGGAGTCACCTTGGCTACCTCAGGCTGCTGGTCAGCTGATGGGTGGGGTGGGATGCAGAGGAGGGAGCCTTGTTGGGGTGTGGTTGGCGGCCTGCTGGGTGGGAGATGCCAATGGAAGGTGTGAGGAAATACAGCCTTGTTTGGAGACACTGGAGCAGGCAGGCCCCAGCTAGGTCTCTGACACATTTCACAGAAGAGGGGCAGTGGGCTGGACACCTGCTGACTTCATCCAGGAAACCAGCCTGCTCTATAACCTGGCACCCCGGCAACCATAAAGCACAGAAGGTACAACTCAGAGAGATGGGAATGTGGGAGGCACATGGAGACACATGCATGGAAAAGAGCTGTCAGTGCAGTTACCAGTTCAAACGAGCTGGGCAAAATACAGAACACAGAATAGAACCTCGTGGGCAGGGCAGGGCTAACACTGGAGGGATGGGAGGTAGAAGGTGAGTACCTCAACATCCAGGTGTTCTCCATCTCCAAGAAGAGGCCTCTTAGAAAAGGTAAAGCACTGGTCTGTACCTGGGGCCCTCACAGTGGGGCCCCTGTGCGGCCGAGGTGGGCCACACAGGAGGAGCCTAGAGGAGAAAGGTTCAGAAATGCTATCACTGTGAGCTTGCCAAAGGCTGCACAGACAGATGGGAGCAACACGCGGTTGGCTTTGAGCACAAACTCCCAGTTCAACCAGTCGGGAGGCTGGATAAGGGATTGATAGGAACTTGTACTGCCTGACCATCCATTAGACTTATTAGCTGGCTAAAAAGCCAGGCATCAGGCCTTATGATTATTACTGTTATCTTCATTCATGCAACAAGAACTTGACCTATCTTAATGATAACTTCATTTTCTAGACGTTGGAGAATAAGAGGATTTTATTTTTTTTACTCTAGATTCAGTTCTAACTAATAAGGAGAAAAGAGCACAAAAGACAAGAATCTTGGACAACTATGATTTTGTCATCTGAGAGGTCCCAATTCCCCGGGTGGGGCAGACTGGGCAGGACACAGTCATGGAGATGGGGCACTGGTTATGAGCAGAGGTGGAAGAAGACAGACATGGATTCTAACTAAGGCTCTAGCACTTTCTGTGTGACACTGGTAAAGTTACTTAATATCTCTGAACCTCGGATCTCCATTTATCCCTAGAAGATAAAATCAGTACCTACCTCATAAAGTTATGAGGCTTAAATCCATTTAACAAGTCAACACACTGTGTGGCATTTGTTAAAGTCAAGGTTTGTAATTCATCATTAAATTTTAGGATGCCCTGGTTTAAGACTCCTGGAAAAAAGAGAAGCAGGATTCCAAGGCATGAGAGCCAGGCAAGCAAGATGAGGATGCTCTCAAACATGCTGCGCTGTCTTTGTAGCTGGAAAGATTCCAGTGAAGGATAAGAGACAGGCCCCAGAGAAACCAGTGTGATTATCAATGACAAGAGGTTTGAAAAGAACGTAGGGGGCCTTCAACATATACATGCACATATATGTGCAGGCACATGTACACACACATGCATGTATATTGCACATATCCCTACATCCAAGGCACATGTATGCATATAAACACATGTGTGTATGCTTACACATTTGCATACACATGCACATGCAAGTAAATATACACACACACATTTACATCTATATTTGCCAAGTAAATCAAGTAACTAATGATTCAGATAAAATATGGGAAGAGGAAGGAACATGTTACTAGGGAATCAGACATAAGTGGTTGGGACTTTCAATGACTTTGTCTTTAGCAAAAGCTAAGGGAATCAAAACATTAAGGACAGCAAAAAAAGAAAAGAAAAGAACAAAAAAGCCCTTTTAAAAAGTTCTATTCACAGCAAAAAACAGACTGAGAAAGGGTTGCAGGCCTGTGGAAGGGGCCGTGACACTGAGTCGGGGAATCGGCGGAGAAGACGGGCTGCTCTGTCTGTTCAGCAAGAAGGTCCTGAGACCAGGAAAGGGACCTACTGACCAATGGAGGCCTAAGAAACAGAGATGTGTGCTCAGCCAGCATCCACGTCTCTGGACCACGTGAATTCCACACTGGTGCTGAAAGAACTCGCAGGGAGAGTGCTGAGAGCTCTGGGGGTGATATGTGAGAAGTACGGAGAAAGGGAGGCCAAAGCCTGCAGGTCACAGGCAGCAATCCCAAGCCTGATGTTAGCCTAACTGTTACTTTTAAAAGAAGATGGGGAAAACTGAGAAGAGGGAACAGCTCACCCAAGCGCCCAGCATGGGCTCCCCAAGAACTGGCTGTGTCATGAGCCCCCCTGGCTGGCGGGACAAAGAACTACACTACCCTGTGGGCATCTGCACTGCAACAGGGCATTCTGAGTTCTGTGGAGCTATAAAGAGGAAAGGTGAGACTGAGGCAAGACAGAGAAGTGGATCCAGGCCTGGTTAACCAGCCGTGCTCAAATGGGTGCAGATAATGTATTGAGGTCAGCACGGACGGGCTGCCTCAGATGATGCGTGGGGGCACTTGTTGTGAGTTCTGCACTGGGGACTGTCTACCGGTAACTTGAATGGAAACCCAGGGGGAGTGCCTAGTCCAGGTGCAAGCAGCCAGTGCTGGGCAAGCGGGGGCTGAGCAGGGGATGCCCTGAATGGAGGGGGCTCTGAGAGCCCCTGACCCACCAAGACAAGGAGCTAAATTGGGTGATAAAATGAAACAGACAGTTGTGGGTCTTTTCACATCCAGGATCTAGTAGAGACAGCTGCCAACTGACCATCGTGTTTCCTTCCATGGAATACAGTGGTTACCAGAAGTAGGTCCCCAGCCAGAGATGATGCCTAGGCTTGCCTGCACATAGCTGGGGCCAGTGACTGAGTTCTGGCCAATGGGATTTGGACAAAGTGAAACAGCCCGCCTCCAGGTCTGCCCACTAAGTCCCTCCTGTCCTCCTCAGGCTCCCTTTCCTAATAGCTCATTTCAATACCCTTTGTGACCTTGGAAACCACACTTGGGAAATGATGGACAGTCCAATGGCCTGGCCCTAAATGAAAGCTCCTCATGTCCAACACCGACAGGATTTTCTGTGTGAGAGAAAATAAGTAAACTGTTGTGTCACGACACTGCAATTTTAGGGTATGACAGCAAGCAGCATTATTCTAACTAATAATAGGGTCCAAAACCCAGGGCAACAATATAGAATTGTGGAGAGGACAGAGTTTCATCCTGGCCCCTGAGAAAGGACATCAGGGATCAGCCAGAAGGGGAAGCAGAAGGCCACTCAGTGGCTCCTAGACAGGCAACTACTGAGAAGTTCGGTATTGAAAGAGCAGGGGGCCTCTCAGAGCAGGCCATGCCAACATGCCACACACACTAGCTTCACAGGATCAAAGAGGTGAGGAATAAGACAGTAAGACAAGGCTCAAGGCGACATGGCTTCTGTCCCCTGGCCCAGGGAGAGTAAGGCCTGACCTCTAGGGCCCCAGGGAAGCCCAGGACCATGTGTCCATGCTCTAAGAAACAGATTTCACGGCAATAAAAGAGAAAGAGGGAGCATTTACTGAGTGCCTGATCTGTGCTATACTCCCTGCTTTATTCAGGAGAACAATGCTTGTTTCTCTCCAAAGTCACGGGAGGTAGGGATGGTCACTCCCCTCTGTACACGCTAGGACACAGACGCCAGGCTCCCACAGCTCCCATAAGCACACCTAGGATTCAGCCCGCAGCTGTGAGTCCCAGGCCTGGAGGCTGCACTAGAACGTCTGCATCCAAAGCACTTTGTTAATCAGAGCCCCTAAACACTGAACAGACTCCCCAGAGGGGTGGGCAGTGCCTGCCCCACAGGTGTGCAAACCAAGGTGACAGGTCCTCAGCCCACTCTAAAGCTAATGGGGCAGAGTTAGACTGAAAACCCTCCTGACCTCTGCCCAAGAACACACAGGAAATTTAGATTAAATCAGCCAAAATGACTTCATAGCATATATTTCTTAATATTCTCAGGGTCAAACATAAAACTTTCTCCTGGGGAAAAAAAAAGAAAATACCCAAGGATGATCCATACAAACAGCTCTTTTGAACATGATCAATCAGCACCCTGACTTACATATGCTGCCCTCTGCCCTTCAGCCCCTCTGATGGTGCTGAGGTCTGGACTGGGGGGGTTGGGGACAGCAAAGAAGTCAGGCACCGGGAAGTTACGGAGTGCTTTAAAAAACTTTTTTTAATACAGAGTGGCTATTTCCCTTCAGTGCTAGAAAAAATGCACAGATTTCTATTTTAACAGAGTAAAACTATCCCTTGACCTAAATCTCTTATAACAACAGAGGATTCTGAGATGCAGGGAAAGCATCATCTTTTTGTATTCTAGATGGCGATAACTACTATGCATCTCCACTCCAAGTCCTTTTATTCATCACCTAAACTCAAGAGTTTGTGGCTACCATGTCCAGCCTGCTGGCCTTGACAAATCTCAGGGAGATCTGTTTCCAGCAGGGAGGAACTCAGCCACCAGGTGGGAGAGCCCCCTGCCAGTACAACACTCAAAAATTACCAGGTTGTCTAAAAAGTAGCAGGGAGCAACCACTGCTGGAAAACCCTGCTTTCCTCAAGTTGTAATGCAGAAAAATTATGCTAAACAGAGATCCATTTGAAAGGAAGCCAAAGCATCTTTTTGCCATGCTTGAGAGGCTGCTGTTCTATAAAATGCATGTATATTCTGTCACTTTGTGAGGAATCCCTCAGCACACTTGTTCCAAGTCCTTACTGTTGCATCATGAATATCATGGAGGTGTACTATTCTTGTACCGTGAACTGCTCTAGGTGCTGGATTACCCAAGTGGATGAGACGGACACCATCCCTGCCCTCCTGAAGCTCACATTCCAGCAGGGCAAGAGAAAACATGCCAGTACAACATAAATACGACAATTCTAAGTAGTTACATAGGTAAAAGTGATGGTATGATTAGGGACTGACAAAAGGTAGGATACAGTGCAGGTGAGTTTTGATCTTGGCTGGGGAACTGTGGAAGGAAAAGTAGAAAAAGTGGTATTCTATACAGAGATAACAGAAGTGCAAAGGCCCTGGGGCAGGTCCATACTCATACTAGCATGTTGTGAGGAGCAACCACCAGAACAGCACAGTTGGAGAGCAGTGGGTGAGAGCAGAGCCAAGAGGCAGGGAAGACAGATGAAGAAGTTGGTAGGATTGCAGGAAGCCACTGGAGGCTTTCTTCTGAAGTTCTTCCCTCCTCTCTGAGGGTTGCAGGAGCCATGAAGAGAAAAGAAGCCCAAGCGGTCCATTCCCCATTCCAACAGGTCCATGTCTCTAACCTCAAGGGGCAGGAAACCATGGAAGGAGTCAGTATTTCTATTTCCTTTTAAATTTGAAGTCAGACCAATAGAATAACCTCAAAAAGGTACTTGATTCTTTGTTAAGCAATCTTCCTTCCTGAACAATCAATGTTGAGCAGTTTGACATTTATTGCCACCCATCAGAGACCGATTCTCATTGAATTGCATGCAGTATGTGTCCACAACTTAGCGACATTTTCCCACTAAGTAACTCCATGAGTGTCATTATCGGACAAATTAAATTACCTACAGTTGTTTACTTGCTTAAAAAAATAAAATAAAACTCCTAAATTGAGGACCAGGATCCCCTAAATTCCATTTTTCACATTCCAAATGCCAGAATACAAGGACCAGAGTCCACACGACCACATGAACATGGAGCAAATGGCTTCATGTAGCTCACACAGAACACTCGCAGGGCCCCACCTGGAGCAAGGCAAGGAGCAAGCCCAGTCCCCTTAGAGGGAAGAAAGCAGGAGAAGCCCTGGTCCCCACCTCTGCCCCCAGGAAGGAAGGCAGAGTCTGGGAATGCCAAAAGCCAAGCTCTCCTAACACCCAGAAAAGCCACAAGCTCGCTGAACCCCCAGTAGACATCACTGATGCCCCAGGAGGATCTTCACCTGTACTCAAAGTTCAGCATGAAGTTACCCAACACACTTCACTACCAAGTGACACATTTTTAGGGAAGTGTTGGAAGAGGAAGCGGATAGTTTCAAGCCTCTGGAAGAGTGGACACAGCTCCAGAAACTTAAGACATAAGCAGGATTTGAACATGGAAAGATGGGGAGGAGAAGGCATCCCAGGATGAGGACCTTCTCCTAAGCACAGCCAAATACTGGGCCCCCTGGGACCCATGTTGGGTTGGGCGTAGCCACAGTTCAGGGATAATGTGAGCAGGTGCTGGGGAGCCTGAGGAGCCGCAGCAAGTCCACTCCCCACATCGCCCCTGGCAGCTGTCCCCCCCCCACATGCTCCAGGAAGCGCATACAGGATTCTCACTGTGCCACTGACCATGACAGCAAGAGGAAGAAAGGGGGAGGCAGATGACTCGAATGCCCACCAGTTGGGGAATGGCCATAGAAATAAACAGTGCCATGAATATCCGTTCTGTGCTCATGCAACACTGACATGAAGGCAGCAGCCAGAGCTCAGTCATAATATAAAAATTACCTGTAGGCGATATTGCTGAAAGAAAAAAGCAAGTTGCAGATTCTCAACATGGTATCATTTATGGGGAGGAAAAGAAAGGAAGGGAGAAAGCAAGTGGAGAAAAGAGGGGAAGGCAGAGGGAGGGGACGGACAGGAATACCTGCCAGTAGGCGGAGACAGTTTGGGGGACAATTGGGAAAACCAGGAGAGAGAGAGGACAGGGAACATAGACCCTTTCTGTATAATGTCATATAATTTAATCATTCACTTGGTTTTAAAAACCCGGTCACTGTCCACTGTCTCAATATTTTGATAATGATGACTAATGATGAATCTAGAATAGTGATTAATAAAAAATGATCTGCTCTTCTACTCCTTCTGATTGTAAATATCAACCTTAATTAATAGTAATCAATGTTAGCACTAAAAGAAAATCCAAATTGCTTTAATGCACCACTTCAGGGGCTTCGTGGAATATCCTCTCTTGGCAACATGTCAGAGCTTTGGCCCCTAATGAAATGAGGAGGGGCCAGAGAGAAGTGCACCCAGGACCAAGCCAAGCCACCGCAGGAGCCCAGGGGCTCCAGAAATGTCTGCTGGGCAGGGGATCAGAAGGATGGGTATCAGAGAAAAGGAAGACTGTGAGGAACAAGGACACACGTAACAACACCAAACCCTACCATGGCCTCAGCACAGCCAGGCATAAATATCCTCCATCATTCCACACAGCCCATGAGCCCAGAAAGCCCTTGCCTGGCCTCCGAGGCCCTCCACGCTCTGTCCCTAGCCTCCCTTTCCAGAGTCACCTACTTCTGGCTTGCAACACGCTCCTAGCTAGACGGGGTCATCCTGCCACATCTTGCTGTCATCTGCTTCACCTTTGTGCCCACTGTGTCCCTTTCCCACACACACCCCACGCTTCCCCCAGTCTAAAAATTGATGGACTGCAGAACTACCACTTGCTCCATTCCAAGTTTTAACAAATACAGAATGAACATCTACTATTACCAGATACGTGATCTATTATCTAAAATCCCAACCACCTCACCAATTAGAAACTAGAGCATCCCATTATTTAGATGGGACACTTGAGGTTCAGAGGGTATCTTGCTGAGGGTCACACAAAGGGTACTTGGTGAAACTGAGATTTGGACACCAGTCTTTCTGACTCCAGAGAACCCCTCCTAGGAGCAGACAGACAGTGACAGAAACATAACCGCCATCAAGGAAATATGGTCATGACAGGTAGCGGGTTAACTGAGGGCAGCGGGGCAGACAGGGGTGGAGACAAAGGCTCCTCACAGAAGGCAGCACTTGCACCAAGGTCCAAAATAGACTTACAGGTGGATGATGACCTGCGGACACACTGCAGGTGCTGGATAGACACAGTGAAGGAGCAGCACGTGCAGGTGGTAGGGGCTGGCATGGGCCATCCCAGAATCTGCACTGAGTCCCGCACCACTGACACACTCTCCTTTGAGGCAAGGGTTGAGATTCTGACAGGCAAAGAGAAGGAAGAAGATATATTTGTGATGATTTCATGTTAGTTGAGTGGAAAGTTAAAGGCATGGATAGAAATGTCCATTTGGTCACACCAATAGAAAAAAGGGTGAATTTCCTCAAGTCACCTGTGCCTGGAGGTACATTTATCCATTACTGCCCTGGGTGACCCAGTTTTCCCATGGGACTACTCCATCTCGTGTAAGCCAGCCATTTATTAATTTTTGCAACAAGTACTCAACTTCATTACTCACTTTCAAGATCGCACACCGTGTTCACATAATCTTTCTCTGGCTACAGGAGCCACGCAGCAATATCCCTGGGCAGCTGACATGGTGAGATAGCAGGCATAGGTAGGGATGGCAGCATTACAAGCCTGCAATGCAATGTAATTACACAGATCTGACTTGCTACCTACCACTCTCTTCAGCAGGTACTCCTAGAATGCAGTGTCAAAATCTGCATGCAAGATGCTGACCAATAATGTACATTTTAACTTACCACGGCAAATAAAACTCCATGCCATATGGCTGATTAGAAATACTCTTTCTTCTCTAAACAGCTGGGTGAGTAACAGCAAGGAGAAGGCAGTTGGCAGCTGTACACTCTTATCTCTGCACTGCTGCTGCCGCGAGGGGTCTGAGCTTCCCCAGGTATGCACCCAAGACCGGGAAGGAGATGCCCACTTCTCTACGTGAGGGAGCAGAAGGCGGGGGCTGCTTGGCTTGCCCAGAAGAAACAGGCTTATTTTGCTTTTTGTAAATAAGATATTCTAAGGCCTTCCAGGGAGAAAGTGCTGCTCAGGGCACTGAGAAAAAGAAGAAGATCCAAAAAAAATACTAAAAGCAGTGCATGTTTTTTAAATTACAGAATTGCTCTCTTTGCCACTGTGGCCTCTCTCTCCCACCCGCCACCCCAACCACTCTCTCTGTCCAGGCAGAGTTGGCAGGGGGCTCAGGTCGACTTTTCATGTTTCCCAGCAGGTGCCTCCACAGGACATCTACAGACACCTGTGATGTGCCAACATGCTCTGCCACGCTGGTGTTACTCACATCACTGTGGGTACCTCCAACCCTCCCCAGCCAGCTGCCCCCTTCAGCAGCCTGGGGATCCATGACCATGGGCACAGGGCTCCCCTATCTGTGCATACAGGGCTCTAGGGGCCTCTGGGGACTCAACAATAGTCCTACCATCAGGCCCAGCTTCACAGGAGTGTGACAAGCACTGTCACACGGAGCCTCACACTTAGGACCCTGACTTTGGTTCAGTGTTCTGTTATCACTGTTAATTCTTAATAATTTTGAATAATGGGCTCTACCTTTTCATTTTGCACTGAGCCCTACAAATTATGCAGCTGGTCCTGCCTACTTTCTTTAAAAGGGGTGTGGATTGACAGTGAGGAATCCTGCCAAGCCCAGCCTCAACTAGGTGACCAAGGTCGGCATCAGCAGCGGAAGTCAGGCTGACAGCCTGCACCCGGGTATTGTGTGAGGGGAATGGCCCTGTACCTCTGCAGTCCTCCTCCCAGGAGCCCAGGACCCCAGTCTCACATGAGAGAAGCATCAGACATACCCATACTGAGGGACATTCTACAAAATACCTGGCCAATATTCCTCAAACATGCCATGGTCACCAAAAAAGGGGAAATCTTAGAAACCATCACAATCAAGAGAAGCCAAAGGAGCCATGGCAATGAGGATGTCAGCAGTGGAAGAGCCTCTGGGGGCTGGGGCCGGGGGTGTGGGAACTTCCTACTCTCTACCCAATTTGGCTGTGAACCTAAAATTGCTCTAAAAAATAAAGTTTATTAATTGAAAAAACCTAAATGTAATGTGGTAACTTGGATGGGATCCTGGAAGAGATAAGGACATTAGGTAAAAATGAAGGATTTCTGCATGAACTATAGACTTTAGCTAATGATAATGTATTAGTATTGACTCATTCCTCATGACAAATGTGCCCTAGTAAGGTTATTGTAGGGGAAGCTGGTGTGGAGTACACAAAAGCTCTATTCTCTGTATTACTCTTATACCTTTTCTAGAAATCTAACACTATTCTAAAATGGCAAATTTACTAAGCCCACCAATAAGAGAGGTGCAGCTCCAGGCATTGTAGTTCCAGTAGACCAGCAGGACAGGTGGCAGACAGGAAGCCTCTCCCTCTTCCCCAGAACTCACGCTTCCCCCAGACCCCCACCCACTGTTCACCCTGGAGGAGGCCGTGGGGAATGGGCCGTGGGAGCTGTGAGCCAGGGTGGGAATCCCTGGGGGAGCAGGGTACCAAGTGTGGTTTGGGTACATCTGTACCCAGCCACATTTGATGAATTAAAACCTGCTGGACATTCCTGTTTGGACTCACCGCCATCAGCAAAGCATTGTCAGTTACCCCAGAAGTGGAGTAGAGTTTAGGTGGGCTGGCTGGTAATGTTCCCTGCAAGGAGGAAATTTTAACTGTGAATGAACAGACAAGCAGAAGTCTAATGAAGCTCTTAGAGTGTGCTTCAACTGTCATTTTCTTTCTACTATGGCTCCATTTGGAGAACTGTCTTGATCAACAACACTGCTTCACTGGAGGAACCAGTGGAGAGGTGCTATAGACTGAATGTTTGTGTCTTCCCAGACTTCATGTTAAACTCCTAACTCCCAGTGTGCTAGTATTAGGAGGTGGGGTCTTTGGGCGGTGCTTACATCACAGGGATGGAGCCCTCAGGGACAGGATTAATGTCCTTACAAAAGGGACCTCAGACAGTGGCCTAACGTTCCCACCACGTGAGGACACAATGAGAAACAGTCCATGAACCAGGAATCTGATAGCACCTTGATCTTGGCTTTCCCAGCCTGCTGAACCATGAAAGCTAAATTCCTGTTGTTTATATACCACTCTATGGTACTTTTTATAGTAGCCCAAATAGACTAAGACAAAAGGCAAAACTCTCCTGCAGGAAGGGGGTCTGCAGCAGCCCACATGGCCCTGAGTCCTTCCCTGGCACCAAGGCCAGGAGAAATCCCAGGAGGCCTAGAGAGACCTCACCTGTAGGGGGCAGATGTGAGGACATTCATCTGGCCACTCTCCATTCTCAGCCAAGAGCCCAGTGAGAGAAATTGTTCCTGGAGTGCCCTTGAACCTCCACCCTAAGCCACGAGGCCCTTTGCCATACCCTCCCAGCTGACCTCAGCATTCGGCACCAGTCCCTGCCCAGCCTTCGAGTCAGTACTGGTGCCAGGCCCTCCAGAGCCCACTTCACCCCACTGCCCATCTGCCAGCAATCGCTGCCTCTCTCCAACATGCCAGCTTCACCCTCGAGACTTCATCCCACCATCTTTCAGGTGCCTTCCCACTCCCATGACCTCCATCACAGAGCCCACAGCCCTCACAAACCCCATTGGGTCCATGCCAACAAGGCAACCTCTAGACAGGTGGCCTTGTGGTTTGTGCTCCTTGCTCAGTGTGAATGCCTCCTCCCAGGTCCTGAGCAACCAAGTGAAGAGAGGAGAGGTTGCTGTCCAGCACCCTGCATGGTACCGGGGTGGCCTGCAGGGCATGGTGCCATGCTATGATGCTCCCCTGCTACCAGCCAAGTCTGCCTTCAGAGGACAGTGGCCAGCACACAGAGCTCAGGAGTCTTTCCCCTTCCCCATGCAGCTACCTGGTGTGGCTCTCCCTACCTGCTTCTCTTAAACATCTGAGCCAGTCCCTGCATTGTCCTCACTCCAGACTGAATCACTAAGTCCTCCTCTTTGCCTTGATTGCAGAACTAACCCAGGTTGTATTCAGGAGTGAGTTGGGGATTCTATTTTTAAAAGGTTCAGGAAGAGCTCTGAGGAGAACATTAAACTTCCAATAAAACACATAGAACATAGTGGTTGTTTTGGGAAATTTCCGTTTCTGACAGAAGTCACTCAGTGCTCTGGGCATTGTGGTTCAGCACTTGCCACGGGGTGCTGCTGCCCTTTTGTGCCCACCCATCCCTGCATCAGCTCCAGGAGTGAGACCATGCCCTCCCCTCTTGCATCTGCCCTGCCCAACAGCACAGAGCTGGGCTTCTACACACATCAGCCGCTCGGCATTTGCTGTAGGCACAGCTCCCTTTGCAGGATTAGGAAGAAAAGTGCCGAGGGAGCCACCATGCTCCCAAAAGAGCTATGGCCCCTCCAGGCACACGACAGTCCTCCCAGAGGTCCACAAAGCTGATCTCCTCCCCTGCCCCAGCCATTTTCCAGTGAAAATGCTCAGTGTCTTAGTGGCCAAGTCTTAGACCCCAACACAGGCATTTTGCTGAGGCCCAGCTGGCTTCTGCAGAGCTGGTAGCATAGGATATGAAGAATTACCTTAAGAACTCAAAGCCACAACTCTTCCCCTTGGGAAGAATAAAGAGAAGGTAGAAATCATAGAAAATCAAATTTGCATATCCATGCAATGAAATATTATTCAGCCTTGAAAAGGAAGGGTATCCTATCATATGCTACAGCATGGCTGAACCTTGAGGACATTATGCTGACTGACATCAGCCAGTCATAAAGGACAAATGCTGTAGGATTCCACTTATATGCAGTACGAACAATAGCCAAATCCGCAGAGACAGAAAGGAGAAGGGTGGTGGCCAGGCTTAGGCGAATTACTCACGAATGGGTACAGAGTTTTGGTTTTGCAAGATGAAAACAATTCTGACAGTGAATGGTGGTGACGGTTGCATAATAATGTGAGTATACTTAATGCCAGTGAACCATGCCCATGGATACGGGTAAGGCAAAAACTGTACTGCTATGTGTGTTTTACTGCAATGTCTCTTAGAGTGTTAACTGAGCTTCTACCATACTCCAGGCACTGTTGTGGCCACCAGGAATGTAGCAGCTTGCCAGACTCTCTGCTGTCCTGGAGCCCACAGCCAGGAGAATAAACCAGACCACACAAAAGTACATGGGTGAGTAAGACCAGCAAACACGTAAATCAGTGAATAGTGACCATGATATTTCCAAAGGCCTCAGAGATGATGATACAGAATAACGCTTTCAGAGAGACTAGTGAAGGAGTATTTCATACTGGGCATCACAGAAAGGCCACTTGGAGGCATAAGGTTGAGGTGCTGTCTGAATGATGAGGAGAAGCAGCCTGTGATAGCCTACGTTAAGTGCATGCCTCCAAGATGACAGACAAGAGCTGGCTTTATGAGGTTGAGGACAGAGAGGCCATAGCAGGACCTCGGCAGAGTCAGACAGGGTAGAGTGGGTGACTGAAAGGCCTACTGGCCGTAGGTTTTACTCTGTGTACCAATGGGGAGTCACTGGGGAGTTCTAAGCTGGGGAGGGCTGTGGGCTACTGTTTGAATGATGGCTCCGATCCCTGGGCCAGATCACTACTAGCCCGCCACCCGACAGCCCTACTCTGTCAGAGTGGTTCTCCCGCAGGGGTTACAGTAAGTTCTACCCAATTCCCCGAGGATCCACAGCTACCAAAGTTGGCTTCTGAGCCTCCATGGCTCTTGCTTTCCCTTCTCAAGAGCTCCAATAAGAGAGAGAAGCCCCTCCGTGGGACACCTGCTCCCCCTCCCGGCCTCCTGCTCCGCCCCTCAAGGCTTCCCCTCCCTGAAGAGCCTCCTGGAGCCTTACGCCATCTTCCACCAGGGCTCAAATCTTCATGATGGTAGCATTTCCTCAACTGTCAACCAAAAAAGGACAGTGGATTCCAATGAACCCTGCTTCCCAAATGTCCAGCTGGGCAGAGCCAACATGTGATCTCATTGTCCCATGGGGTTTCCAGGCACATGCTTACCATATTCAACACTGAATATTCAAGCCCTGACACTTTCTCTTTCAGACTTTATGGAATGCCAGTAGAAGAAGGGTTAAAATTTCAGGGGAGGTTCCTATGTGGTGTGTACACAGAGGTCAATGAAAAGCCATTCTACCCTGAGCTCCCCAAGGTCCAGTGTCCATGCAGCCACCAGACTTTATCAGCCTGACACCCCTCAGTGTCTGCAGCTTGTTTGGGGCACCATTCTGAAGACCCTACGTTGTGGTGAGCTCAATAAGGCTCCCCTCCAACCTCTCCCAGGCCTGCGCCCCTAGACTACCCTGGTGGCCACAGCGCTTGGCCAAGCAGTTGCAAGCTCATTTTACAAGTTGCTGCAACTGAGCTGAAGCCTTTCCACACTCTGCAGGGGAGGACATGGTGCCCATGGCTGACGGCCCTGCCGCACTGCCCTGGCCTCTAACAGGCACGCTGAGGTAGAGTCCACTACTATACCCCTGAATGCCAAGGAGTGGGAGGAAGAGGAGAAAACTGCTCTGAGGCTCACGGAGGATGGTCACCAAAGCAGGAGGAATTGGACGTGGAGCCAAGGTTGTCACCGTCCCAAAGAGGGGGGATCCCATGGGTGCTGGTGGCAAGGTGAACACATCACCATGAGGGCTGCTCCCAAGAGCTGCACTCCCATGGCCTGTGTCCAATCCAAGCCCTCATGTTCCCTTGCGCACTCGGGCTCTCCCCGTTCTGCCACA
This sequence comes from Manis javanica, assembly GCF_040802235.1. Classification (NCBI taxonomy): domain Eukaryota; kingdom Metazoa; phylum Chordata; class Mammalia; order Pholidota; family Manidae; genus Manis; species Manis javanica. The sequence continues at coordinate 23,503,983 of NC_133172.1, forward strand.
GGAAAACCTGGCCAGTTCATTAAGCCCTTGCAGGTCTATGGGTCTAGGCTCTGCCCTGCAATTTTAAGTTATTTGGCACATTGAGGGAAAGTGATGGGAAGTACGGACGCCTGATTGGCTCCTGGGAAAGTGCCCTTTGATCTGGGATGGAGCATTTCATTTAATTCTGTATAAGCCAACCAGCATTCCCTGACCACCCACATGCATACTACACTACGTGCTGGGGACCATGACAGGAATTCATCTAGAAGCTCTCTCAGTCCTATACCATGGCTGGCTGACCTCTGGAAAAGAAGTTCTCTGGATGCAGACCCTGCACCCTCAAGCGCCAGCTTCTTCCAAGAGGAGCTGGAGGCTACACGAGGCCTGGCTATGAGATACTGAAGGTCTAGGCCCTTCTGCATTTGCACCCCACAAGCCAGATCTGCCTGAGGCTGAGCTAGCAATAGGAAGAGAAGACCCTATTAGCAATGCCCTGAGGTTCTGGGAGAAGGGGCAGGGTCAGGCCAAGAACCCAGTTTCACTTCCTGCAAGGAAGCTGAAGGGTCAAAATGCTTTGGGGAGGACAACTACCTACATTATATTCAACCATCACACTACGTACCCCACGACATCCTTACCCACGTAACACACCCCAATACTCACACAGGCAAACATATATGGATACACACAACCATACTAGCACACATGTAAATGCACCAATGCACTCCCCAACACACACAACTACACCACACACAGACCAACACATACACCATACACTATTACATACATCTTCACACATACTTCATAATACATGTAACAACACACAAATATGCACTCCCCCAAACCAGTCACACCAACATGTTTGCATACCCCAAAACTACATCCTAATGCACACCCCAGTTCCCACACACACATACTGACATTCACATTCTCACCCTCCTTCACTTGTATACACATCAATACACATACGCAAGGCATGCACAACCACATACATACCAATATAGCTGACCCTTCAACATGATTTGGACTGCGTGGGTCCACTTATATGCAGATTTTTTCCAATAAGTATATTGGAAAATTTGGGGTAGATTTGCAACAATTTGAAGAATGTTTTCTCTTGCTTACGTTGTCATAAGAATATAGTATGTAGTACAAATAACATACAAAATATGTGGAAATCGACTGTTGATATTATCAGTAAGGCTTCCAGTCAACAGTAAACTATTAGTAGTTAAGTTTTGGGGAAATCAGAAGTTATACATGGATTTTTGACTGTGGAAGGGGTCAGTGCCCCTAACCCTCACATTGTTCAAAGTTCAACTAAACATCCATAGCCCAGGACACACACAACATACATTTAAACATGTACATACAATCACACAGCCACACATGCACCCTTAGTAACCTACATCCAAAAAACTAAGCCACCTCAGATACCCAAACCGCAGCACCAGCCCAGGACAGGATGACCCCTCTTACCCCAGGACGTTCACACCCCACCCAGCACATGCCACAAACACTCAAACACATGAACCCATGCCCACAGTGAATGGTCTGTTCCCAGCAGCTGTGGGCAATTTGAACCTGCTCATTTCCTCCCCCTACCCGTGACTGTAGACTCAGCACCCCAACTGGGCCCAGGCCCTTTCCTGGGAGCACCCTGAGTGGGCCCAAGCAGAGTGACAGCCCACAGCATTCTGCTTGGCGAAGGCCAGTGTCAAGTGGCCACTGGGTTTAGCCTTTGGTGCTCCGGAGGAGACAACAAAGAACTCAGCAGCCCCTCGTTTGGAAGGCTTCCCAGATGATAGCTCTGCCCTCCTAATTTACACCTCAGAGCACCGGCTGACCAGGGAGGAGGTTTAGAGCCCTCCTCCCCTCTTTCACTCCATCTGCGGGTGGGGGATTTCCCCTCCTCTGCTCTGGAAAAGCAGTGGGGCAGGAGAGAGCTGGTTCCCGGCCCAGCTGGGAGCATACTCACTAGACAGTAGCAGCCACAGCCTCGGCCCACTGTCCCGTTCTCTGTCCCAACACCCACAGCCTGGCCATCCCAACCCTGCCTACAAAGGAGAGCATGTAAACTATGGCTAGCTGAGCAGCATAGCATCAAAAGGAACTGGAGAAACTGAAGACTAAGGCAAACTCACACAGGCCGAGAACCAGGTCCCCAACAGCCAAGCCAAATCCTCGTGGCCTCATTCCTCCAATCTTGGGCCACTAGGGGCCCCCTGGGAACATGATGATTCTAAGACGTATGACATGCTGTGCATGTGACCTTGAGTAGGGGTTGGTAGGGGCACCTGCAACCACAGGCTTAAGGGATCACATGGTGCACAGGTGGGCCCCCTAAGTCCTGGGCAGGGCTGAGTCCCTGCTGGGCTATCCCCTTCCTCTCACAAAGAGAAGCGAGGACAGCCGTCACCAGGATACAGAGGTTAGGGGTGGTGTCTGAGCTCCAGAGCCTGGTCTCCTAGAGCGGGCCTGTGCAGCGTGGAGCTGGAGCTGGGGCTGGGAAGCAGGGCTTCTGCCTTCTGCTGTGCTCCCCCATGCCCAGCACAGGAAATGTGGGACTAACAGGCAAGAGGCCAGATAGACGAGTGTTTGAAACCCAGCTCCTCCAACCCAGCTTGGCAAGTCAACACAGCCACCCCATGCCTCAGTTTGCACATCTGGTGACACTCTCCCTGCCCAGACTGTAGGCTGTGGGAGGGCAGGTTTGGCACACAGTGGACAAAGGGGAAGACCTGTCAAGTCAGCTTTGGCAGTGGCCATCATCATTCCAGGCTGAGATGAGGCTCCATACACAGAAGAAGTGAAGCAGCAGAAGCAGACACCTGGAGAAAGGAGCCAAAGGATGCGTTCTCTCAAACAGCACAGTCTTACCTCGGAAAGCCCTGGGGGAGGGCCAGGCCCTCCTGCCCAGTTACAGCCCCCTGCCCACCTGGCTCAGGAGGCTGGTCTCTTTTAGATATCCTGAATGGGAGGGCAAATCCATCTGCTGCTGGCAGAACCTTGGAATGATGACATTTTGGACAGTTTGCTGCTCGGGCTCCAGGCCTCCTCTAGGCAAACCTCTGTGGGAAAGCTCATTTTTCCCATTCTCAGCTACTGGTCTAGATGAGATCACACTCTCACCGCCTTCCCACCCAGGGGTGAGCCCTGCTGACATGCATCCCATTCCCCTGGCCACAGCGACTAGTTCAGGAATGGGGTAACAATACCGTAAGAGATAATGCAAGGAGATAGTGGCTGAGCCTCCAGAAGAATGTTCTTCTTGGTGGTGTGGGATGTGAGGTCTCAGCTGTGGCAGCCTTTTTGCTGTTATGAGAGGAGAGAGTCCTTGGGGAAACCATTTGAGCTGCTAAATCAGATCAACTCCCAGTCCTCTCAGTGACTTAAACCACTGAATCTTTATGGTTATAGCTGTATTTACAGTCAGTTTGATCTGGGATTCATTGGTGGCAATAAAATATGCAAGGAGGCAGGCAGAGAGGTAACCACTGTGTAGTGACTCCACACGAAGGAAAGAAGCCAACTACCCAGGACAACGCCAGTCACCGCCTTACAAGGGCTCCTGACCATCTCCCAGGAGAGTGGGATAAGCCCAACTGACCTCTCTGTGTTACTAGGGACTCTAGCAAATGCCAGCCAGATTCCATGAGACTAAATCCGTGAGGCCCGCCCTTCAGTACTGTGTGACCCCACCAACCAATCAACTGGCCAAGTTCCTTGTTCTCCACCCAATAGTTTTATATTGTACAGTGAAGAAATAATCTGACAGGCCACATTTACTGTGTGCTTCCTCCCACTCAGGAACGTGCTGAGCACTTCCCAGAAAAACAAATGTGCCATGGGCTCTGAGGCACAGAGAGGCCAAGGAGCCCTTGGTGGGCCACACAGCTCTGAAGGGCCAGCATGGGAGCCCTCTGCAGAGACCACTCCATGGTCAGCACCCAGGAATGGAAGAGCAAGGCTTCAGTGGCACTGGGTAAGGGGCTCTGGTGGTACCAATCCAGTGGCAGGGCTCAACTGTCTCCATGGCATGGAGGCCCCAGACAGGGATAACCAGTGGGAAGACACTTGTTGGGAAAGGAAATAAAAGAGGGTCTATCCCCAGGCACTCTGGCCCCACAGGAATGATGTGACCTGGCTGCCTATCTTAAATGTTTAGAAGCTGTGTTTGTCTCGGTTAATATCCAGACTTAGAATGTTTTATTTCACAGAAAATAAAGAGCTGCTACAGTTTGCTGTGTACCAGAAGAAACTGTTTCCACCCATTCTCATAGTGTATCTGTGTGTAATTCACATCCCACCACCCAAAAAAACAAAAACTGCACTACTCACAGTGTCCTCAATCTGCTACTTACTCACGCTGCTGCAGATGGACATTTTGGCACCTGTGAGGCTACAGCAACCCCAGGTGGTTCACCTTACCTTCTGTGGGGCAGGTATGGATGGTTCCAAAGTCAGGTTAGTTTAGGTAAAACGGACAAAGCCTGAACCTTCCTTCCCAAGTGTAGTTCACAGACTCTCCATGCACTGTCTGTGGAGTCCCAGTGGGAGTCTGCTCACCACCTGACACTTGACTCTCAACCCTCTGCCACCTCCCCACCCCGGTCCAACTCACTGTCAGGGCCTGTAAGCTGAACCCTGGAGCCTGCCCCCAACTCCCTGGTGTGGAGCTGTCTGCCTCTCCCTGCTGCCCCTGCTTGGGGCCTGCTCCACAATGGTGTGCTGGGCTGCCCACCACACATGCCATGAGTACCTCACCTTTCCTATTTTGCTCCCCTCCTCGCCTTGGGGGCCTTCCTCAAAAACACCAGCTGGACTGTCCTAGATGTAAGCAAGAAAGGTCCTCTTCTGTGGCAAGACAGCAATCTCAACTCCATCTCACAGCCAGGGCTAGAGGACAGCCAGCCACAGGGGCTGAGGCGGGTGTTTGCTTTCCCTGGAAATCATGAGATTGGCCAGATTCTCCAGAGGGAGTGAGTCACCTGCCAGCGGAGTTACTGAGCTGATGGAGGGTGTTCCTCACCACTTCACGTCTCTCTGGAACAAATGTGGTGCCAAGACTCAGTGCTCCTCTAAGCCCTGGGGGAGGCCTGCTCATCTGTGTGTCTCAGCTTTGCATCCTCAGTATCTAGTGCATTTCTGGGCATTTAGAACCTACTTAATAAGCATTTTGTCATTGAATGCGCAAATTAATGAATTAATGAATGAACAAACAAATGAGTGAATTTATGAATGAACAAGTAAATCACAGAGTATGCTGGTTATAGGGAGCTACCCAACTTCAGATTTCATTATAACCTTAGGAGGCACTTTTCATGGTAAAAACTGCAGCATTGGAAGAAACGGCCTCAAGACACAGGACCCTGTAATAAACATCTGCAGCCTCAGAGTTGTTGCCTGTGACCAGAGATCCTACTGCTGGGAGTTTCACCTAAGGAAATAATTGTGCAGATGATCAGAGAGATTTACATGCCAAAAGGAAAACAATGGCAGTAACAGGGGATTGGCTAAATCATTTCACAGATGTAATTTTTTTCCTTCATAATTTTTCTAACATTTCTAATATTTTCTCAAAGAATATATTACTTATGTGATGTTTCCTTTTTAAGTATAGCTATTACTATAGAACAGGAGTCTGAAGAGGACAGCCCATGAGCCAAATCAGCCTGTCACCTGTTTTTAGAAATAAATTTTTACTGGAGCACGATCACACCCTTTCATTTATGGCTGAACTGAAGGATTATGACAGAGACTACATGGCCTGCAACACCTAAAATATTTATTATCCAGCCCCTTACCGAAAAAGTTTGCTGACCCTTGGGTAGAATATTCAATAAGAAAAAATATATGACACATATTTAAGTGAGAACTGTATCATACAGAAGTATGTGCAATATGATCTTTTTTTGTTAAACATATCTCTAGGTGTAAAAGGACTAGAAAGTAATGTACTAAAATGTTCACAGTGGTTCTCTCTGAGTGGTGAGCAGATATATTTAAAAATTATTTTTATTTTTTATTCAGCCATATTTTCTAAATGTCCAAGATGAACAAGAATTACTTTATATTAAGAAAAATAATAATAAAAATCTCATTAAACAACAATAGCAACAAAGAAGTCACTAAAGGTCCTCTTAGGAAACCCAATGGAAAGGGTTGAAGGTCACTTGTGAAGGATATTTCAGAGGGGCTCAGGCCCCAGCTGGGAGTGGACACAACCCTGCCGAGGCTCCTCCTACAGCAGGTATAATTTATGTCATACAGCAGCTTTGCTGAGGGATCACTTCAATTTTTCAGGGCAAATTACTTTAAAAAGTTAAAAACTTCAGCAACAAATGTAACAGAATATATTTAGCAATAAAAAGAAATGCATATCTTGGTCTCTAAAGAAACAACCACTGTACACATTTTATGTTGAACTAAACACAAGCAAGTTGGAAACTTTCCAAAATGCCTCTCAAGATGATTGAAGACAACCAACATGCCCAAAACCCACGGATGACAACCACTGAATTAAGAGTTTCAGGACATTGCTTTCATGGAGAGACGAGAGCACCATGGTAGGGGCCTGTTGTGTCATACATAGAGTGGCTTTGGAACTGAGGTCAAACCAAAGGAGACATTGGTGCCCACCTAAATTCCAGTCCAACAGACTGCCTCCACAGGGAAAGAGATGGAATCCTCTGTGGAATATTCTGGACCTAAGACACAGGGTAAAACATATCAAGGCTTCCCCACTGTGTATACCATGTCTCTGAGGAAAAGCTGAAAAATAATCTCCCCACACTTTGAAAGCAAGTGAGCTGGCACTGAAAGCCAGGCCCACCTACCACCCATTCTGCCAGCACTGGGCTGGGCACCCCCAAAGGATGGCCGGCCCCCCATGTGGCACAGTGAGCAGCCCTGCCAAGGAGTCAGCTTGCGCTGTGCCTCCCACCTCTCTCAGACACATGCCACATGTCACACAAAAACTCCAAGGCTCACAGCAATGAAGACATGGGCCTGGACAACTTTCCTGGGTGGGAAAAAGAAACAAACCTGAGCACATGAATCCCACCCAGACTGCACCCTTGGGCTCAGTGTGGCTCCCTTTTGCCTGGTGCACCCATCACACAGCTGCAGGGATGTTGAGACATGCATTGTTTGAGGGGCTCTGCAGCCTTTTTTGAAGATGTGCACCAGGGAAGAGATGGTGGCAAATCTCTGTGCTTGGCTCAGCCCTGTTTGTCACAAGCCAAGGCACGGAGACCTCAATCATGTCTCCCCAGCACATTTTAGAGGCACAATATTCATCTCTTACACTGTGTTAACAAGCCCGCTATTACAGGGTTTTATCAGTCACTATTCACAACAGTCCTGACTGATTCCACACCTTTGCACCCACCACATACCAGGCCTTAGGTGAAGACAGTAAGCAGAAGCAATGCAAAATAAAGGAAAACACAGCCCCAGAAAACTGAGTGCACTCCTGATAAAGCAAAGCTAAATCAGATCTGGCTCAAAATCACCAGGAGAGGCCCAGCAGAGGGAAAAGCCTGGCCAAACCGAGGACTTGCTTCAGCTATGTAGCTCCCCAGAGGGCCCCCCAGCCTTGCTCAGGTGCTTTGATACTCCGGTTCTGCCGGTGAAAAAAGCCCCAGAGCCCTGCCCAAGTCTTACTCCCCTGAGCTTTTTGGGAGGGTCCAAGGCTTTCTGAGAAGTGCTTTCCAGATGGCGCCTGGTGGCAGCCGTGCCAAACTCCACAGCTTAAGTAAATGTTGCCATCTTCCTGTCCTGCCAGGAAAAGGCAAGGGGGACCCACAGCTCCTCTCAGCTGCGGCTCCTCTCAGCTGCTGCTCCACTCACCTCCTGGGGAGAACAGAGAGCTGCCCCCACTTGCCCTGCACCCTGCTGGAGAGCCCCCTTTCCTCTGCATTTGCAAGCCTCACTGAGGCCCCCTCCTCCTTCCTCCAGGGGCCAGAGGGTCTGCAAGGGCAGAGGGACGTGCCTATCAGATGCCGACAGAGGAGAGGGAGGCAAAGGGGGGTGAAGACCGCAGAAGGGCAGCAAGCAGACCCAAAGGTCACAGGTGGCAAAGGTTCCAGGCCAATCATCATGAATTTGGGACAAGTGCATAAATCCAATCTCCTGATCTCTGCAGGTGTTTCTCCAACCCTACCATCAACACTCCAAGACACTCACCAGTTAAAGGAGTTAACTGCTCAGCACAAGCTCAGAGTGCTGCAAAATACTCCCAACATGAGTCTTTCCCCAGGATGCCCTCTGCTCTCCAGCTCATAAGCCCAAGCACCTGGTCAGCTCCCTTTAGAATCTAGTGGAATCTTGAGGGCCAATAAAATCTTGAGAGCAAGAAGCCTTATCCTTTCAGGAGTGTGCTTCTTATAAGCGAGCACAAAGCTTCATGCCAAAGAAGAGATTCAGAGGAATAACCCAGTGGAGAAGGGATTTGGGAGAACAGGAGGAGCCCAGGTGCCACCTAAATAGAGGCTGCCCCAGCTCTGCAGAAGCGGTAGCCGCTGGAAGTGCTGACATGATGGGCCTATGTTCCCAGGTACCTGAAGGCAAAGCAATAGACTAGACAAAAGGTGGCTCCTGCTTTTGGTCATGCCATCAAGCAGAGGCCATACCGTGGCTGCTTGCAAAGCGAATTGAAAATTCCAGCCCCAGCACACCCAACGTGGTGGCCAGGACCTGCACCCGGAACCTCCCATTCCAGTTATTGGGAATCATGCAGCTAATACTTCATGTTCTATTTTGAAAATTGACTGCTTAATTCTTTGCCTCATTGTAACCTGTCTTTTGCTAATTCTGTGTTTTCCTTACTACCATTAAATTTTGATTTAAATGAATGTTTCCTTTCCTTGCACTAACATGTGTACTGAAGAAGCACACCATGAGCACTTCAGGCTTCTCGGAGCTCTCTGGGCAGGAACGCAGCGTCCGTCAGAGCACCCAACAAGGACACTGTGATGTGGTGCCCATCCTGACGAAGGGCAGAGTGAGGTGGCAGGGCTAAACACGGTAGGGCGTTGGGTGACTGAGGCCAGAAATGGAATCCTTTGGACAGAAAATGGTGTCCTGGGAATCTCCAGGAACAGAGAGGAGGTTTTGCTTCTAGGATTTTATGACACACATTTTTTACATCACACCCCTGATTTGAAGACTTCTAGAGCCAACACAGTATCTTTCTTCCTGAAATGCTATGTGACAGCACCATGGGGCAGCCCCATGGAAGTGGGATTTATAGCTACATGCAAAGTGGTGAGAGAGACAGCAAAAGCCCCCGAGTGGCACTGAGTATTCCCAAATAATTGCTTCTAGACACAAGATAATCAAAGTGCTCAGAGTGAACGGGAAGTTTATATAAAGGAGCTGCTCGTAGGCATCCATTTCCCAGGACAGGTGGAGGAGATATGAATCAGCATCCGAGGCTACCCTACTCCCTACATCCGAGGCTCCAGCATGATGCCCCAGTGGGCAGAGCACCCCACAGGCCCAGGGGAATGGTGGGAGACCAGAGGGAGGGCACCTGGACCTCTGACTTGTGCCCATCTGATGACTCTCCCCAGGAGTCAGTCCAAGTATGGCCAGCATATTGGTCTAGGAAGCGGCCACATCACAGGGAGGAAGGGCCCTACCAGCATTTGCCTGTGCACACAGCTTGGGCACATACAAGCCGAGCCTCTCTAAATCTCCACAAACAGGGCAGCCGCCTGCACACACTTCCAAGTCGGACGGAAGGGCTGCATATGGCGCTCGGTTTTAACAGCTGAGCTTTAAAAAGTGCAGCTTTTCATCTCACTGAACCAGCTCCCAAATTAGGGGGTGAGCAAGGGAGGGAGGCGGTCAGAAAAAAAGGAACGCTGGAGTGGGGTGGGGGTGGGAGGACTTCCATGCTAAATTTGACTTCACAAGGAATTTCAGAGTATTATCTGCTCAGAATGTCCCTCTGGAAAATGAAATATTGTTCCCTCCTTGTCATCCTCAGGTTTACTAATTTCAAGTTATCAATTTCATCTTTAAAAAATGATTTGTTTTTCTTTTCCTTTTTTCTGTTTTTAATAAAAATGAAGGAGTCTATTTATGAGGAAATCATTCACATGCCTTAGATTGGGTTAACAATTTTTAAGTAAATTTGTAAATAGGATTATTGTTATCCAAAGTTCTGTTCAGCAAAGAGATTAGTTGCTACAATGCCCAGGGGGCTTCCCCTGGTCCTTTTAATTCCCTGCCTGGAGGTGGAAGGTGCTGGGAGAGGAATAGAAGGGAGAAGCCTGATAGAGCAGTTTTCCTGGAATAGCCTGGAAACTTTTACTTTCTGTTTCCTCTGCTGATAATGACTGTCTTCGGCTCTGCAACCAGCTCCCCTCTTCCCCCTCCCAGCCCCCTGTTGCTGCACGCCATCCCCGAGCTCCAGTATAAAGTTTGGCTTTTGCAGCAGGAAGCAGCTGGGCCAAGCAACCAGCGAATGATAATGACCTCAGAAATCTGCTGTTCGCTCGGCAACAATAGGGTGCTCAGTCTACTGGAAAATTGTGTTCATCAGCTAACTCTGCTCAGTTACTAATTGACATTGCCAAATATTTTAAGAACAATTGGAATGCACAAGCAAAAAAAAAAAAAATGAAGATCTTAATCCTCGGACTTAAATTTTTTTCTTTTTCTTTTTCTTTTTTACCCCCTTGTTTTGGGTGCCTGGATTTGCTTGTGTGGAGCAGGCAGTAGTTATCATGAATGGGGGCAGGAAGGAGGAGCCACATGAGAAAAAGAGGTGGAAAAGAAAGAAAATCTATCATATCACTATACACCCGATGTAAATGCAAGGAAGCCCTGGATAAAGGCCTTTGATGCTGTGGTCAATGGGCCTACACAGGATGGAGACCCAGCATTTCAGGAATGCTGCTCAGGCAACAAAAGGAGACCCCTCGAGGCTTCCAGACCAGCTGATCAAATAATCCTTGTGCATCTCAAAATATTATACCAGAAATAGTAGGGGTTAAGGATATTTTCATCTTTGCATCTCTCCCTGGCTTTCCATTGATCACTTAACTTAGCTGACTTTATTTAATGAACAGAGGGTCAATGCATTCAATTACCCCTTTCCCACCATCAACACTTCAATTAGCCCCTCTCCAAAATTATGGGGAATGTGGAAGGTAACTGCCCTGTTGGATATAATGAACAGTATCGTTTCTTAGTACATTAAGTTTTAATTATTCTGAGCGTGATTTCCAAAGCAAAATCTAAAGAAACAGAACTTGGGCCATCTTCTGATTCAGAGTATAACTCGAATCTGAGCACAGTCTCAGATGAGGTTTTAGTGAAAGATGCAGAGATAAATGCCACTGGAGCATTTACATGCCAGCCAGAAATGAGGGAGCATCAAAACAGCCACCCTGCTTTCTGAACATCACAAAAAAGTAAAATGTATAAGCTGCTGCTTTCCAAAGTTTCCCTTTGCATTGTATATGGAGGCAGAAATGACATCTATTATGGTGTAAAATTATCGGCATGTCAGATAAGCAACAACAATTACAAAAATGAAACAAAGGGGAAAGATGGGCAAGTGATCTGTGTGACTAGTTTTGTCCATTTTCTGTTAGAAAATATGACCTCTCAATTTGTCAAAGGTCCTAGTTTTCGCAGTTGATCTTAAGCTTAGTTCTCAGCAGTTTGGAGAGCCAAAGAACAAACACATTTTCTGGTTCACTGGAATCATTTTCACATGTTCACTGATTCAAACATTCTTTTGCTCACATAACAAACAGCTGCATCCCACATTAGCCTAGCCAGTGACAGTCGCCCATCTCGGCAATAACTGTTTGATTGCAAACTTGACCCCTTCTTCGTCTCGGTCTGAGCAAGACATTTTTAAACAGCCACTCCGTTCCCAATCCTCCTTTGCAAAGAATTACATCAGATAACAAAGGACGTTTCTGCCACTCATTGTAAGCCTTCTTCTGGAGATCTGTTCTAAGAGGCTCTCTGTAAAAAGGTTTTTTATGATGAATTCAGAACTACTATCATGTTAAGAGCAGCAATTTATAAAGAAGAATTCATTGGTTAAGATCTGAAAAAATAGTTTCTCAGGCCCTACTGACCCAGTTTTCAACAAAAAAAGAATCAAGTGATGCAAATTAAGTTTTGTGACATTGTTATGCAGTCTGAGAAATTTGTAAAACCGTGTTTTGCAGTTATTTCTTAATAGAAGCCTTAATAAGTACTTCTTTCTTTACTTAAGGGCTTAAAGACTTTTTTGTCTCCCCTTCACCTTGCAGGTTTCTCCCTAAACAGGTAATAATAAAATACCTATTGTGTCAAGATTTTTATTTAAATGCTCGTTTTAATCACACTTTACACAAGTCATACTTGTTATAAATAAGAGGGAAGACTAACCAGATTTGGTTAAGAGTCCTAATCCTAGGGAAACCTAAACGGCCCGGGCTTACAGCTGATTTGGACTGTATGTTGGTATGCCTCAATTTTCCTACTTACTCAAAAAATTATGAAAGAATCTAATTTGAATATGAACAAAACAAAGAAGTCAACCAGAAATGTAAGAATCAGTATGCACAATTGTAAAATACTTCAATGGGGGAAATAAAAGTAAGCAGAGAACAAAACTCAAGTATAATTCTCCTTTGAGAGTTGTGAGCCCTGCTGGTTTTTTTAGCAAAATGGGTTTTTCCAGCCGAGTATTTAGAGATACGGAAACAACAGAACTAGGAATAGCATGAGGCTATCACTTGGCCAGAAGGTGAGAAAAACATGGTAAACACGTCATTAATAAGGCCGAACACTTGGTGTCAGAATATTCTGCTGAGACCTTTACATTTCAGGAGGTCTGGGAGAGGGATGAAAATCTGTCAGTGTGAACCCCACATCACTCCAAAAACTTAGGGGAGCCAGTTTGCTCCCTGCTTTCTGCCCCTGAAAGGTTCCAAATCCAAAAACAGTGAGATGACACTCCCTAGAAGAGGGGACCTCTTCAAAGGAGGCCAGAAATAGTCCCTCCTGACAGGACAGGGGGAGGCCTGGCACCTCCCTGCCTCTGCACAGAGATCCGTTTTGATAGAGTTCCCGCTGTCAGGCAGTGAAACTTGAAAATCCTTCTCTGGCATCTTGCATGTTCCGTGCCGTGGTCACTCTGTGCGGCGTGACCTCACCCCTTCAAGGTACTCACGTTCCTTATTAGACTCTTCCAGAGTGTCTCACCAGAAATAAATCACAAACGAGTCTAGGACTCCAGGAGTAGACAGTGTGTTTCATGGGTATTTAAGCAGCAGCATTAAGTGCTATCGGAATCTCTGGAATGTGGAGTTCAGATTTATGTGTCTTAACAATTCTTTACCGGTTTGTAATAAGCCAGCAGACTCACACTTTATTTTAATATTAATTTTGTCCTAGAAGAAGGGTATAGTGAAGCATGACAATAACAACAGAACTAAACTGGCATCTACTTAATAACTGTAGCAGGGAATTGCCTGAATACTGAAATATTTATTGCAGCCAAGTAAGGGAAAGAAAAGAAGAGAAGTAAAACTTTTGAAAATGCCCCTCACCAGTGCACTGTCGCATCCTTAACTGCGGGCAATGCAGTGCCTTGAGGTGCCTCAAACTGTCTTTCATTTTCTAGACTTAATGGCTGATTGCAGAAATCAATGTTGCCATTAGTAACAGGGTATTTGTTATGGCATGATTTCCTCTGTTGTTAGGCTGCAGAATGATTACAGTATTAGCGAGATGCTTTCTTTATAAAGGGCTGGAGATATAACTTTCAATTTACTATCCATTAGTAAGGGGCTTTGGAAATATGGACGGAGGCAACAAGCTTACCTGCTGTTAGGTAGTGATTTTAATTTAGCTGTCTTAGGCTAGCGGGTTTTTTTTCCCCCCCCAAACTGGGCCAGGAAGCTTCAGCATTTCACAGACATTTTGATGACAGATTTTCTGCTTTGCTATTTTAGACCCCAAAGCTGTATCGCCCGTGTAACACAGACAATTTAAGACATGCAGGCGCACATCTGTGTTTCAAACCTCTGTGCATTTCCAAACCATCAGAGGAGAGTGACGTGGTTCTTCAGGTTAGAGGAACCTGGCAGGTGAGCCATGTCACAATTTTAGAAGGGGACAGGGCACAGGTTTGGTCTGGGGAGAGAGAATAGGGTGCCCAAATGAGAGAATTATCTGAAAATCCCTAAGGGAAAGATGGTGAGGGTCTGACCTTACACATTCACATCTATGGATGGAGCCAAATGCCAGCTCCCAGGTTCCAGATAAGAGATGATGGCAGAGGGGTCAGGAAATTGAATGGGGGCAGGCAGGCTATTGGAGGGGAAGGGTAGGGTATGTCCCCTTGGCAAAGGTACCAACTGGCCATCTCTGCTACAAGGGAGAAGGATCAAGTTACCTTTCTGGTAGCTTTGTTCAAAGGAAGGCCAAAGAGTTGGAAAGGTCAGGTCCACAGATGCCATCAGGCCTCATGACCTCAGAACTGACACTGAAGAGGCAGAAGGCCCTTCCTCGACGAGGCCTGCCTAGAAGCAAGTGGCTGCAGAGAGCCGCTGGGCACTGCTCCTCCCCCATCTTCCCTGGCAACCTACCTGAGGAGGACGGCGAGGAGGGATGCGGGCTGTCCTCTTGGGCGCTCCCGGGCTGGGAGAGCCCGCCTCCGACCCCACTCTCCTCGGTGACATTGGAGGAGCCCGGCGTGGTAGAGCGGCTCACAGACTGGGACTCCTGGTCGCTGCCCGAGCCGCGCCGCTCCTCCAGGCCCCCGTGCAGCCCGTCCTCATCGCCCTTGCGGTCCCGCTTGTGGACGCGGGAGTGCACGACCACCTGGTGGTAGGTGCGGAACACCCGGCCACAGTCGGGGCACTCGGTGGGCTTCTCCTTCATGTTTCCAGGACCCTGCAGGTTATATTCGAGTGCCTGGTTTAGCCCATGTGACAAAAAATCCCGACTGCCTTCTAAAGGGTCGAGCTTATTTGGCAGCTCCCTCTGATTGCCCACTTTGGTGCTGTGAACCAAATCAGCAGGCATTTTCTGCTTGGAGCCATCTGCTCCCACTAACACGTACTCCCGCTTCTCCTTATCAAACATAACTCCGGCGTTTGCCAAAGCGTCTTCGTGGTTGCGCTGGAGCTGATGCTCTTTAGACAAGAAGCCATGTTCCATGGCCATACCCCTGGCCATGAGCTGCCAAGCCTGGTAGCTGTTCACAGGGTCCATTTCTGCCGCTTTGGCAGCTGCCTGCAACCGTTCGATGCAGCTGGATTTCAGCGGCGGTACAAGGTTGAGGCATCCCAGGAGAGAGTGCTTGTCGCCATCAGGGATGCTGTGGGCCATGCTAGAGATGGGGGACAGCAGTTTCCCCAGGACCTCCCTCTCCTTCATGGGCAGCTCCCCTTTGCCATAGAGCTGGCTGGGCTCGCTCATGCTGGCTTTGTCTGGAGCCATGAAGCCACTCTGCAGGCAGGACAGGTACCTGGAGTACAGGTTGGCATGGGCCTCCTGGGACATGCCACCCATGGGCACCGGCACCTCGGGGTCACTGGGGGACTTATTCTTCACAGACAGCTTGTTGAGGTGGACCTTCATGTGGTTCTTAAGGAACCAGGGCTCTTTGAAGCGCCGGCCACAGATCTGGCAGCAGTGCTCGAAGGAATCTTTATGCTTCCGCATGTGGCCCTTAAGGAACCACGCCTGGCTGAACACCTGCCCACAAACCTCGCAGCGGAACTCATTGGCCGACTGCTCCCCACCGCCACTGGGGCCCTGGCCCTGGGCAGACTCGGCGGTGATGTGGGCCTTCTCCACGTGGCTGATGAGCTCCTCCTCTTGAGAGGCAGCAAAGTCGCACAGTGTGCACTTGTAGGGCTTGTGCAGAATGCGGATGTGGCGGTCCAGTTCCTCCCGCTTCTTGAACTTGCCCTTGCAGAAGGTGCAGCGGAAGCCAGTGGCAGGGGCCACTGCATCCTCTTGCACGCTGGCTGGCTTGGGCGAGGGCACCGGGTTGGCCATGTCGGGCACACTGTGGTTGGCGGGCAGGGCCAAGTTGCAGGAGGTCAGCGGGGCTTGCTGGGCATGTGGCAGGGGCTTCAGGTCGGGCCGGGGCTGTAGCAGGCTGCTTTTCATCTGCTTGTCCCTCAGGATGGCCCTCTCCTCCAGCTCGTGCAACAGGCGGTTCTCCTCACGCACCCGCCCGCGCCCCTTCCCCAGGTTGCCCAGCTTGTGGGTCCGCAGGTGAATCTTTAGGTTCCCCTTCTGCGCCGCCCGGTGGTCACAGTAGGGGCACTTGAAGGGCTTCTCGCCTGTGTGAGTGCGCATGTGCAGGGAGAGGATGCTGTTGAAGCGGAAGCGCTTGCCGCACAGGGGACAAGGGTACTTGCGATTTTTGCGGGCATCATCCTCGATGTCACTCATCTGAGACATGATGCCCAGGTTCTGCCCGTTGAGGAATTGCTGCAGGTCCACCCGCCCATTGAGGCTGGTATCGACGTCCCGGCCCAGCTGATTGGCCAGGAGTGCCATCTGACTGCCCATGGGCTGGCCACTCATGGGCACGTGGGCCTTCTCATCCAGGGGCGCAGGCGTCTTCTCCTCCGGGTTGGGCCGTGGGTGCAGCTCTGGGAAGGCATGGCTAAGCTGGGAGGTGATCTGGTGCAACTTCTGACTCATGGCATACTGGCCATTGAGGACAGGGCTGCTCAGGTGGGGCTCAGCTTCTGGCGCCGCTGAGGACACTCCAAGGCACAGACTGGCTTCTTCCATCCCTGGAAATAAAGAGAGAGTTCAGGTCTGTGCCAGGTACCATGGCGCAGTGAAACAACAGCATCAGCTGGTGGGGAATTTGCATTTCATGCCTTACCTACACATAATAATGCTAAGGAATTATACTCAAAAACAATAATAAAAAAATGAATTATTAAATGCCAATTATGCAATATGGCATTGCTCTCCAATTTGTTTTGGCGATAGATTGTCTTCCTTGTATTTTCTATTTACAGACTGCAATTATTCATTCAGATTTAAATTATTAATGTTTTACCACTTTCAACACCTAATAACAAATCAAGGGTCTACGTGTTAAACTTTTCCTTCATCCCCCTGGTAGCACCTGCACCTGTTGGTTCAGTTCAGAGTTTGCCTTGGAGCAGAATGGCTTTAACTGCAAGACCAAGAAGACACACGTGGAACTTTTGTTTCTGGTTGCTATATTCAATACATTCACCAGTCTGAGATGAGAGAGATTATTTGGCCCCCCCAAAAAAACAAAAAAAGACCAATGGCATGATATTTACTGGTACATAATAAAACAAGATAATGTTTTGGGAAAAAATAAAGTAAAGGACAGGCTTTAGAACAATAAAAGGGATTTTGCTTTAGTCAACAAAAAGTGCAGTAATATCTCATTAAGCTGATTAGTATGCTGCTTAGAAACAGTACTAGGTGCTGTAACACATGATTATAATCATAAAAATCCTTCAGTGTTTGCAAGGAAGCATTAACGAGGTATATTAAATTTTAAGGAGACTGCGAGTAGCGGCTTTGCAAACCTCAGAGATTAAGATTTAACCCTTATGTTACAAAACACTGTTATTTTGTCATTTGGTAACTGTGCCCATCAAAAGAAGGATAAATTATCTCATGACAAAATCTTAGTGGATTGTTGAGACTGTTCAGTTTTGGGTGGGGTAAAGACTCCCACCATATATTGGGCTCTCCCTGTCCATTCACTGGCATGATAGCTGAGGCAGGGACCTTGACTAGGCTTAAAGATATCTTGTGTAGAACTAGATAAAAAACATCCCTGGCAAAATCCAGGGATGATGCCATAGGAAGTCTCAACCAAGTTTGAGTGTTTTTAATAACTTTCCCAATATACAGTAATGAGTATAAATTGTACCTGCAGTATGTGTTTTGCAGAAAATTAGAACTCAAAGCTGTTTGTTAAACACTAACACTCAAAGCTGGTCTGCCTAATTGTCTTTAATAGCCCTCCTTACCCCATCTCCAACCTGTGCTGTTAGGAGGAAAAGGGTGGAGAGAATGGCCCTCTCCACATCAGAGCATGTAGGGAGTTCAACTTTGAAAGGCAATGAACCCGTGCCTGGGGTCTTTCTATTTCCAGATCTTTCACGTGAAGGAGTCCAAATTAGTTTCCTGCCACTGGAACAGGAAACACATCTATCCTCTTTGTAGCTCAATGTTTACATGTGTTGGCCAGCCAGGTGGCCCAGGAGCAGCGCTTAACCCTAGCCAGGAATAATTCCTGGACCAAGTAATTTCCCAGGGGAACCTGTGGGGACAGAGCTCAACTGTGGAGGAAGCACACTCAGCCCCAGTGGGGTCTGCTGCCTGCTGGGCCTCCTGACAAGCAGACTGTATATGGCATGGAGGGTCTCCAATGGGAGACCTGACTTCCTTGGCAAGAGGACAGGGGCTTTGAGTCCATCTTGCAAGGGAGGGGAAGAAAAAGATACGGATGTTTATTTGAGGGAGGGGGAAAAACTGCAACCATGGTGCAGGCCTAACTGTGTCCATGAATGGTGACACTGTATACACTCACACACAGAAGTACATGGCCATTTGCTGTAAAAGCAGGCTTCTAATTTGCTATCTTTCCTTTTTGTTTCTGGTGGCAGTCTATACCTTCCCCACCACCACCAACAAAAAAAAAGTCCATTTTGGAACCTGGCCAGAAGGAGTCAATTCTCATGGAGATTCTTGCATTTATTCACCAAACCTGCTGAGTTCCCACTGTGTGCCAGGCCCTGTCCTCGGCACTGAAGACATGCTGGTGGACAAGACTGGCTGGCTGCAGCATTCATGGCACCAACCAACAGCAGGAAGGAGCAGGCCCAGTGTGCACAAGTTGCTAGAGCAGCAGTAGTGCTGGAAAGCTCCAGGCAGGGTCTCTAACAGCCCCCAGGCCCTGCTGGAGCTCCTTCTCTGCTTTCAAGCCCCTTCCAGCTGTGCTAGCTCCTCTCCTGAGCAAACAGGGATCATGAACCTGAAGCCACTTGGGAGTGCTCAGAATTCTGCCCAGCATGGTCTGGGGAAGTTTGGAAAGTCCAAAGCCAACATGGCTGGCCCACTTCCAAGGGCTGCCCAGTTGGCCTGCTCGGAAGACATGAATCCAGAAAAATGGGCTATTTTCAGGTTGCTGCTGATGAGCTGACGCCAATTCAGCAGGAGAGAGAGGAGGCTAAACGTGCAATACAGCGAGACTGCAAATCAGATTGGATAAGAAGCATCAAGTTGAAGACCATCTCCCCATCCCTGTATTCATGCTGGGCAAGTAATAGCTCAACTTTTCAAATAATGAATGTGAGCATTTTTCAAGTTAGGTTTGGATATGGAATTTTTTTATTTTATGTTAAAAATTTTTTTCAGTCAATATAGCTTGTTTAAAACTCCTTTAAGCAACTGGTTTTCAGGTGCCGTTGCTGAAATCTCAGCTGAGAGGGGACAGAACGTTCTAGAATGTGCAGTGGTTCTAACAGTTGGCTCCTTCTCCTCATGCAGGTCTCAGCTCACATAGCCCCTCTCACAAAGGTCCTCAGCGGCCCACCTTGTATGAGGCTGATGTCCCAGCTTCTCTCCCCTTGTTCACTTTCTTCTTCATAGCACTTAGCCTAGGGCAAAGTTTGGTTGCCGACCCTTCTGTGGATGTGCTTCTTTTCTATGAGGGTAGGATCATGTCTGCTTTGGTCACAGATGAAGCCTCAAGGTCTAAAGCAGAGCTGGCTCATTGTTAGTATTTTCTGACCAAAAGGATGAATGAATGAACTGACCCTATAAACACAACCCATAAAGAAGGCTAGCCCCAAAGGAGAACCACTTTCACCCCAACCTCAGTGCACCCAAACTCAGCTTTTGCACAAGTCCATGAACATCAACAATCAGAATTCGTCAGAGTTGGGAGGGTCTCGGGCTAACACCCAGAACCTGGGGGTCCAGAAACAGCCCAGGGAGAGCCACCCCCACCACTGGCTCTTTCATTATATATGTCCCTGGTGTCCATCCCAGCTTGGGCCACCACTGATGGCCCAGCTGCTGGGCACTAGGAGACAGAGAGCAACTATCTCCTTCAGAACTTGACCACCCATCATGGGACCCAAGAGCACTCAGAATTTCAGCAGAGCTTGCAGCTCCCACGGAGATTCTCTGAGGATTCGGGCCATCGGCCCCTCGAATGAGCCCAGGTGGAGCCTGTAGAGAGCACCAGAGTGAGATAGGGTTGCAACAGACGATCATATCAGAAGGCTCTGTGGGTCCAAACACCCTGTGGTTCCACAAGCAGGTGCAGGCACTCAGATGGGTCAGTCATAATCACTGCCAGCCACCAGAGTCAGAACAAGAAAGGGGAGCCTGAGTTCTTGGAAAGAGCATGGAGTAATTGGTGTGCTGTCCCTGGGCCAAAGCAGCAGAGGCAGGAACAGCTGGCCCCAGGCCCAGCCTGGAACTCACAAAACCTGGGTCAGCCCCAATTTCTCCAGCCTTGACACTTCACCCATCCAGAATTCATTCACCCCTTATCTTAGTCATTCAATAAATACTTGCCAAGGGGCTTCTATGTAACTGCCCTCAAGGGCCTCTGGGTCTGACAGGCCAGAGTAGACAAAGGCCACTAATAATAGGGAAGCAATGAAAAAAAACCCACAGAGGCTGAATCCAAAGTTCAGCAAAAGAAAAAACCAGTGCAGCTGCTGGATTTGTGTGCAGGAGTGCATGTGTGTGCACAGGCTGGGGGCAGGGATTCCCTGGGTGGTAGCACTCTAGAAACTGACACAGATGCACACCCTGGGAAACTAGGGGATAATTTATCTTACTGATAGGCGACTGGACCCAACTGCAGCCCTAAGAGCTCAGGGGGCCAGGGAGGTGAGATGCCTGAAGGGGCTTGTTGTTCTGATGGAAGGTGTCATTACTCCCTTCCCCCAGCCCTTGGGCAGCAAGCACAGGGAGAGCGTCTTCTCTCTGTGGGACCACGCTGTCCCTTCACAGGCCTCACAGTGAGTGTCTGTCAGTGTCCCTGGCTGGGCCTACTGCGCAGGTCACTCCCCACATCCTGACATCCATATGCAACACGGCCCCCACATGGTCACCAACACTGGGGAACACTACCTAAGGCCCAACGCCCCCCTTCACTCCCCAGCCCTGGCTCTGGACCCATTAGCCCAGGATACAACAGCCATGATCCTGGCCCACCTGGGATGAAGGCAGTGGGCATCCAGGACCTCCTGAGGAACCTCTACAGTAACTCCTCTGACCCTCTCACTCAGGTAAGAAATCACTTAGCACAATTAAGAGGAAGTTAACAAACTACCAAACTGTGAGAACAGCTTGCCCCTGGCCTTCAGCTCCCGGCCCCAGCCTAAAGGATATCTACTAGAAGATCAATAAAGCCTGGTTGACTGATGGAAGGAACCAATGCATATGTAATTGACCTTAACTGTGGAGAGGCAGCCGGATGCCCTTACTGAGCCTGGACAGTTAAGAGGCCACTTAAACAGCTGAATATGATACAACATTCCTTCCAACAGGGAAACGTACAACATTCCACGGCAGTCATGATCATTCCTGAGCCCCAGGGTCATGGTGGGGCATTCCTGGCACTCAACACAACTGCCAGTATTGATGAAGAACCAGGCTGGGCCCAGCACCCCACCTCTGGACGCAGGCACGGGCCCCAGCTGAAAGCTTCTGAAGGCTACAGCTTTTCTTCTCGAGCTGTGGCAATTAAACATTTCATGACGAGGGTATTCTCAGAGTATGAAGCCCACAATTGGGTGCACAGATTATCAAAATACATTCTGTCTCTTCATTCCCATCATTGCAGGCATAGTGAGCCAGTCAGCTGCCTTTGAGGGTGTTAATGGATATTTTGATTTTGTGCTTCTGTCTTAAGACTATTTCCTGTGATATCAATGACGAAAGTTTTCACTTAACTCTTCCAATAGAGAACCTAATTGTATCTTTCTCTTAAAATGAAATTTAAAACTATCAGGACACCAGAAATGCCAGCTGCTACGAGTCTATATAAATTTTACACAAAAACATAGCTTCATTTTGCTAGCACAGAAAGAAAAGTAATCTTATGAATAGGCCAAAAAATATAGATCGTGCCAGTAAGTTGCATAAAAGAGGTTTATCCTTATACCATGAAAAAGAATAGTTGGGGAAATAAAATGACTTTCAAAATAACCATTTCAGCTGGATTTTTAAAAATCAAATATTGTTGTCTAGCCAAGCACAACTAAATATTCCCTTTTTTATCAATGTGGGTAAAAGTGTTGCTTTGGAAAACTTGAAGGAGTCCAGCCTCAGGCCGAGGGGAGGGACTCGGGCTCCCAGCAAGGGCCGCAGTTCTGGGTCTTCCTGGGAGCCATGCCGCAGTGTGTCGTGTGTCATGTGTTGTGCCAGAAGGCAGCACCGCTTTCCGGGGGCTGAGATGACCTGCAGCCCTTTCCTACAGCCCTCCTTGCTTTCTCACACTTTAGGAAAGCAGTAATTAAGACAACTTTACCTAAAATACAATGGCTTTTATTAAATACTATTTTCCAATTGTTGTAGCTCACACTGTTTAACCAAGGTTGTTATAAGCATAATACACTCCTGTTCTGAAATACACAACACCAGACTACTGAACCTTTTCAGGGTCATTAAACAGCTGTAAACATTATTACAAAAATAAACCAGAGATTTCATGCTTACATTTTGGCCTAGAGCTTGCTATGCTGAGCAAGTACATTTTTTCATCTCTTACAATCAACGCTGGTGACATTTGGGCATCCAAACAAATTACATCACAAACATTACTGAGGTGGGCAGGATACTGAATGGTTTATTTGCCAGATGATTAATAGATAAACAGGAGGGCAGTGCGGGTGACCTGTTCCATTTTGACTGATGTGTAGACAATGCTGTGAGACAGGGCCAGAAACAGTTAAATCCTTGCTGAAGTTATTAATGAAAATATGATATTCAAATACGGCTGTGGGGTATGGTGGCTATGTAACCAGGCGAGTCAAGTGGGACAGTCAAACTGCCCAATGTCCCCTCGTGGATGGAGTGTTGGACAAAGTCAGGGCCCTCACTGCCCGAATGGTGAGCTGGACTCAGCTGGGCTGGCTTAGTACATTCTCCCGTGGAGCCCCAGGCAGCTCCCCTACTGGTGGCATGGGAGTTAGAGGACTTAGAAGAAAAAGAAAAAGGAAGTATTATTTCTTTGAGGATTTCAGATGATTTGAAAAATCTCAGAGGCAAAGAGGTCTCTCCAGCATCTTGGTTTTTGGAGTCAGCGTTGAGACTGTAGCCCAGAACTGAAGACAGATAGTGGGCACAACAGATGGGAAAGGAAAACACCACAGAGAGTTCTCCTGCTTATTTTGTCAGGGTAGAGAACTGGTTCGAGTTCCCAGCTCACTATCGGCCTGCACCGCACAAAGCCAGGCAAGCAGATGCTGGGGACAGAATTAAAACCACCTCATATGGTTTTTAAGACCATGGCCTGTCAGCCAGAGTAAGCTCTCAAAGAAATGTCAAATAGCAAAGATAACTGTCGTCATCACCATCTTCATCACCTGCACCATCACCATCCCCATCATCAACGACTAGCCTTCTCCTCCTTCTCCTCACCACCTTTCTCCTCAGCACAGCGCCATGTGCCAACACTGTCTAGGTGCTCCACCACCACGACCTCATTTAGCCTCACACACCCTTAGATGGTAGGTTCTTTACTATTCCCCGGCTATCAGAGGAAACTGAGGTTCAGAAAACATCTGTCCCACAAGGCCACACGACTGGGAAGCCAGACTGCAGGAGTGGGCAGGCTCGCTCCTGACGTCTACACCATGTTCAGTCTTGCTTGCAGGATGCTGACAGCCACACGGCCCTTCATTTGTGAAAAGATGGAAACAAAGGAAGCCACAGCTCAAGGGAAAGCTTAAAGGAGGCCAAGGAGCCAGAGCCCTCACACCCAGTATGCCAGGAAGTGGAAATATGCAGTGCATTCCAGAGGAGGCGACCCAGGGGGCTGGCCAGGGCAGGGCAGGCGCCGGAGGGCACTGTGGATCTAGAAGCGCAGCAGTTCTTTTACTCCCTCTCTGGGGAGAGGGTCACACAAAAATGTATTTATATTATTTTCTTGACATCCACAAGAGCTGTTACATTATTCCATGTTCTTCTGTGCTGTGCCAGGCAGGTTATTCCCCCAACTAGCCTGGAGCAATGGGACGAGAGCAACACCTGAAATCCCATTAACGTACATCCAGTCGCCAGATCTTCCACTATATTGGTTTGATCTCAGACGCTTGTGTGAGCCTCAGTTTCTTTGTTTCTAAGATGGAATGATATTAACTGTCCTACATACTTCACAGGGATTTGAGAAGCAAATGGTATCAAGGGAGAGAAAATGTGGCATTTAAATTATAAAAGGCTGTCCCCATGCAGTTGCCTTTCTCAGGTGCTGACCATAGCATTGAGTATAGATTTCTAGATCGAGAAGGCCCTTCATCTGGGAGCAGAGTTAATGCCAAGAGGTGAAGGGCCTAACCAAGGCACAACAAGGCACAGAAAAGCAGATGATAAAAACTCATGCACTGCCAACTTCATCGGTGTATCTAGGAAGTGGGACCCATATCATTCAATAGTGTGTTTTAATGCCTACATGTGGGAAGAAGTGGGGCAGGCCTAGCCACTTACCAGCGGGACGCAGAGAGGTGGAGACAGATGGACCCAGGAAGACAACAGTCCAGGGCCAAGTGCTGAAAGGAAGGGGTCTACACAGTTTGGTGAGGTGGGGCGCAGCAGGGGAGGGGCACAGGGGGGAAGGAAACTAGGGAGGGCAGTGACGGGGAGGAGGCCAGTCCTTGGCTGAGCCTGGAGGGGCCAGTAGGCAGAGAACAGGAGGAGGGGCCTGTGGGACAGAGGGACCAGCATATGCAAAATGGGCCCTAAGCATGGAATATTCTAGGGGAAGAAGAGAGATGGGGTGGAAGCAGTGGGCCAGGTGCAGACTTGAATGTACAGAGTTTATATTTGGGGCAACACAGGGGTTTATGAAGCTCCTAACAGATCACAGCATAACTTGTACATGTCTCACTGTTGCTGCACCACATTGGCAACTTTCTACCTCATGTAGATCAGAGGAGATGGAGAAACTAAATGATGCTGATAAACTCCTGCACCACAAACCAAACATCTGAGGGCCGAAGTCACTGTGTTCAGGGAGGGCTGCCTGGGCAGCAGGGCAGGGAGTAATTAGAGCTGGAAAGCAGGCCTTGGGTTCACTGCTTCTTGGTACAGCAAGAAAGTGGAAGAACGAGCACTTCCCAAATCTCTGCGCAGCCCACCCCCACCTCTCCAAGTGCGGCAGCTCAGATCCACCCTCCTTGCTCCATCCTAGTGTCACCTACTCTGGGAAGCCTTCATGGATTTGCCCAAGGCTGGAGGTGATCACTCAGTCCCCAGAGTTCCCGTGCAGTTTCTCTGGAGCTGTTAGGACACATTTATGATGCACCTTGATGAACAGCTACCAGAGGTCACATTTCCTGTCCTCCTCTGCTGGAGCTTTGTGAAAGCAGGTGTTTCATCAGCCCCCTGTCTATAGCTCCAGGGGGACCCAGTGCTACCAAAAACCAGTCCTCTAAGTTTCTGATGATCATAGTGCCGGGAAGGGAGGTGGTCCAGAGCACCACAAGAATGCACAGCATTTTGTGAGCAACGGTCCAAGCCACTCCCCCTAGAATCCAGGCCAGGTGCTCCCATTTCTCCCAGATGGGATAATTTAGGAAGGAAATAGCCCCCTAATTCACTGTAATTGATTATCTGAGCTATATCCATCCCATCAAAGAAAGCAACAAAAGCTATATATGTATACTTTTTAATGAATGACCTACATTTAAAATGATACTGCAAAACTGAGAAAGATACTAGCAGTTGTCATGAAGTGTATTGATTATTTTTCTCTCGGTGGCTTTCGCTCTCCCTTTTTGAACAGACATAGTCATGGCAGGAAATTAGATATTTAATCCCCTATTAACCTGCCTCGACTCCCTGCTCAGCCTCAGCCAGCAGCCTCTGCCCTAGAACAAAACGGAGGAGTCGGCACCCACAGGACGCCCCGCAGCCCCTTCCTCCCAGATGCCAGCGGCAGCCAGGACACAAGCCCAGCTACACTTCACCACCCCTTCACCCCTGATTAAAGCCGTTTAAATTTGAGCCCTTCTGGACTATGATATCATGTTGAACAGTTTATTTTCATTTCACAGAAGCTTCAGATTTGATTCAGTGCAAAACTAAATATAATGTAGAATGCACATACGCGAGAGTGATCCAAGAGGGCCTGATTTTGAAATATTCACAGAAGTCAGTCCAGGGAGATTCGTTCACAGGGGCACCTGTCGAAGACATAAGCTCAGATACAAATCATCTCATAAGTACACACAATCATTACTGAGCAAAAAAATCCAGGCTCACCAGCGAAGCCTCTGCTGCTTGCGAGTACTGGGCTCGGGAAAACAGATGGGGCCTGGCCAAGGCCATACCACAGCTTTGGTACTGTCTGACTTTGGGGTTCCCAGTTCAGCATCTCCAGCTCTTGTGCAGGTCCTCAGGCTGCCCTGGCCTGGCCTCTGCTGGGCCAGACTATTGGGAGAGGAGGGAAGATAGGCCTATGAGGTCTCCACCAAACAAGCATAAACATCTGCTGTGGGCAGGCTGCCTGCTGGCCAAGCTCACAGACACGGGGCTGCAGGGAGCTGTGTCCCAGCAATGGGCACCACCACCACATGAAGATGGACTCCAGGGACAGAGACAATAGTTTCAACCAAGATTAGGAAAGAAAAGGGAGCTGCCCAGTTCCCACATGCATGAGGAGGGAGCACCCTCAAGTCCGGCTTGTTTTAAACCTGTTAGTATTTAGAAAGAGGACTCCCAATTCTCAGGGAGCAGATGGGGGGACTTGGTGCCCTTGTGAGCATGTCATTTCCTCTTTCTGGAACACTCTCCCTGCAATCCCACTTGATCCCTGTGCCGTCACCTGGTGACAAATTAAATGCCACCTTGTCCAGGAAGCCCTCCTTGATAGCTCAGGTCCAGGGCAGACCCTCTCCCTTCTGCCTCCACAGTGCCCTTCACAGCAGTTTTTACACTAGCTTGGGTGTGTCTGTATGCTGGTCCAGAAGCTCCATGACAGCAAGGGCTGTGACCATCCATCAGCTTCACTGAGATGCCCCCAGTGCAGGCACAGAGCCAGGCACAGAGGATGCACTTGATAACTATTTGCTGGATGAATGAATTAAGGAGCTTGAGCAAATGCATAAGTGATAGAATGAAGAAATAAATGAAGAAACAGACCAGGCAACAGATGCTGCAGGCCCAGTACACAGCATCCATGGAGAGAAAGGGGAGACCCCGGGGAAGAAGATTCAGACCACAGACAATTCCCAGACCACTAGGGCACACCCTGCTCTCTGTGGCTCAAGGCACAGGTGAGGTGAGAAGTTTGTTTCAGAGAGCCTCATCTCTAACGTCACTACATCCACACAGCTGCTCACACACCTGTGAAGAGTTAGTCCTATTCCCATTCATGGTGAATTACCTGAGTCCCTGTCTCGCCACCTTCTGCCCTTCCTGGGACCTCCAGGGACCCACATCTGACCCAAATCCAGTGCTTTGCACATACTAGGCACTTACAGATTCTGACTGAATGGATTCCATGCCCAGCAACCTGACCTTTATAAACCCCACAGTCTTTTTGACTTCTATTTCCTTGAGCATACTCACACATGCTCATGTGAGCAGTCATTCATTCATTCTGCATTTCCTGACTATGCACCACGTGCCAGGCACTGCATGGAGGTCTGCAGAAAGAAGAATCAGAAACATCCTGTTCTCCAGGAGCTCACCATCAAAAGGGCAAATGGACTAAAACATCAGCCAGAGAAATCAGGGTAACATTTGAGCACCACTCACTTGCAATAGGGTCAGGGGACTGGGAGCTTTCTGAGGGCAACAATCACATCTTGTTCATCTGTCTCTGAATGCCTGGCATAGAGGAGGCCTGGGGGCAGGCTGTACAACACTGCTACTCGCCCTTCCCCAGGCCTGCTCCACTCTGAACCTCTAGGGTGGCACCTCACTCCCCAACCTCAGATCGCATTACCCCAAGGGCCAGTCCTAGCACATATCAGGAATGAGAGGGTCAACTACAGCAGAAGAGAATGCCCTCTCTCTAATACACTCCCCTCCACAGAGCTGTGTTCCCAGTGCCTAGAACAATGCCCAAACACAGCAGACCTGGGAAATATGTGTCAAATGGATGGCTCCCTCCCCAGTGCAAGAGCACTGACCTGCTCTTCCAGCAAGCATCCTGCCATGCCGCGGGCCTGGGCATCCCAGACAACCAGCCGCCCCCATACCTCTACCAGATGGGCCTGCACCCCTGCCTTTGGGGGCTCCTACACCTCCTGGAGCCACACTTGCACCCCAGTCAAGATAGCCATATGATCTCGGGTGCCCCAACCCCTCTGAGCTGCGGATTCCCATCTGTAAACCAAGAGACTGGCTAGGCTGGCCACTACCCTGAGCTACTCCATCTCTCCTCCTGCCTCCTAATTTATGCCTCTGTGGCCCATCTGACAGGGAAGGGACCTTCCAGCCAAGCCCTGATCCCGAACCATCCCCAATCACAGAGAATGGCTGGAGCTGAAGTTCACTGATGCTGAACACAGGGGGAGACATTAAAAATGAAGCAATTAATGCTTCTTTTCTTCAAGGGAGGAAATGCCATTAGTGGGCTGGTCCAGGGCCATCAGCATGTGGCCAGTCCACCTTGCCCTGGATGGGCTATACTACATTATCACCATCATGGCACCAATGTCTTCCCCTGCCCTCCCCTCAGGTGGGTACAAGGTATTTCCTAAGGAGAGGCTTTCTGGGAGCCCCAGGGCATTCATAAACTGCAATAGCTTGGAATGGAGGTATGAACTATACAAGCTGCAAACATTATCTAGAAGGGCACTTGGCAACAGCCAGGCAGCTAGTGTTACTCTTTGGGGTCCCAGAGCAGCCTGTTTCCTGGGATTCTGGGACAGAGGAAAAAGTGGCACTGCTGCTAGAGGTGAACTGTAATCTTATCCCAAAAGAGAGGATGGGCCATGAGCTCCAAGGTGGCACCCTCTCAGTTCTGTGTCTGTGTTGAAAGGGCAATAGTGAGGCTGTTGAGAGAACTGAATGAGGCAACTTACATGACATGCAGGAAGCAGTGGCCACAAGCTCTCTGGAAAGGACCCTGCTGCAGCCTCTACTGCCGCCATGACTACAGAGACGTCTACAGGTCTACACCGCTGGGCCTTCATCATGCCTGGTTACTCTCAGTCCTAGTCAGTCACCGTTCATAAGCCTCCAGCAGTCAAACTCTGCCAAGGCCTATGTGGCAGTTCAAGGGGTTAACAACCTTACTTTTTTTTTTTTTTTTTTAAAGAGCCTGCAGTTAATGAGAAAAAGCTGAACACCTCCATTTGAAATCTGGACAAAAGGTATATGAACAGACAACTTACAGAAGAAATGGAATTTGGCAAATGACCATAAAAACGTCATTCCTAGCCAGCAAGCATAAAACTCAAAACAATAGCAAGGTTCCGTTTTTAAATAATTATATAAAAAATTATGCCCAGACCTTCTGAGGACCCTAAATTGTTTCCACTGAATCATGGCACACTCAACATGGAGCACCAGAGAAGGTAGTCTTTTTCCACAACATCCCTTCCAAAGTCAGACATCAGGGCTATTACAGTGAGCTTCTTGAAAACCACTGACTGTTCCTTCAAGGAAGCCAAGCGAGGGAGGTGAGCATTCCAGAAAGCACTTTCACATCTATGCCTGACATCAAAAGAAACAGAAAAGGTCCTGGTGTTAGAAGCCAAAGCTGTGCTTTCTGCTGTATGCGGAGAAACCTATTCAAAAGCATCACCAGTCCTGCCAAGGAAGCTAAACCGCTAGGGCAGTAGGTTGCATACTGTGGAATACAGCTAGAATCAACCAACTAGCTCCACTTACTGTGGGTGGATGTCCCCAAGCCTAATGCCAGCCTGCTTCTGCCTGCTCTCTCCTGGACCCATGGGGTATCTCCCTTTAAGTACAACTGGCAAAGATCAAACGTTACTGTTTTTCCAGTGGTACAACTAACCACAGTTTAAGCCAAAGACTGCCACCAAATGGCTATCCCCACCCCCACCCAATCTTAATTGCCACTGCTCTCCTCCATGTTCTCTTTGATGACTTGGGGAAAACTTTTCCACTCCATGAGTGAGATGTGTGCACATCTCTCGTTTTGCACAAGGATGCTACATCTGTACAAGGATGCATAGACAAGCTGGAGAAACCTCAGAGATCATCTAGCTCCTAGTCATTTAGTCTGATGTGCCCAATTTATGGATAGGTATACTGATGTGATAAGCTAGGTGATGATCCACCTAAGGTTACATAGCAAGTTAGCAATACATTTCCGTGTCTTACTTCCCATGACTACCTCCTAAGCACTCAAGAAATTTAGTAGATGATAAGTAAACGCTAACTGGCTGGCTGGCTAAGCATGTGGAAGAAAGAAGAAATAAATAGATGGACAGTCCAAACAACAAATTCTGGAATGCCCTTGCCTCTACCCTCTAAGCAGCCAAATGAGGGCCAGCTACAAAAAGACTTCAATAATATACCTCCAAGATCACCCATCTGTCTTTTTTTTTCATAATTCTTTCTCCAATCAGATAATATAAAATTAGGCTCCAGATTATATCATGTTCTGTGTCTAGTGACCACTGGGGTTCTTAAAATCAAGAAGCCTGTTAGCCTGGAGCCTGATCAGCCTCCTGAGCCCAGCACGTGGAGAGAAGCTCATGAACTAGCTGCAGATGCTTGAGTCTCTGCCACCCTCAGGGATGTGAACTCCTCCGACGGAGCCCCTGCAGCGGCTGCAGCCAGTGTACCCAGGACTGAAGAAGGGCAGGATATAGATCCCCCAAGTCTTTCCTGAGAAAGCAAGTAAGAAGAGCAAAGAAGGGGTAGGGGTCAAAGATGCTGCATTTACTTCAGGAGGCAGGAGAGAATGTTTCCGTTCACTCGTTCATGTGTTTGATTTGCATCAAATTACATCAGGTTGATGTGATGTAACATGACATCCCCCCCCACATGAAACACATAAATCAGGGCACCCCATAAATTTAAAGGAATAATAGAGCTCCTTTCCAGGAGTGGCTAATTACTCATAAACAGCAGATATTTTATTGCCATTGGTCAGTAGCAGGTTTTAATAGCCAGAGCATTTTGTAACTCAAACTTTTCATGACACAGGCCTCGGGGAGCCAAGCACCACCTGTTTGTAGCTCCCTTGCATGTTACAAAGACCTTGCCAAGGTAGCTAGCTCACTTCTGGGGAGGCACCACAGCCACACAGCTGGGGTGTGTTACCAGCATCGTCTACTACAGCTCTGCTGGGAGGGAAACCAGGCCTTGAAGCCAACCCCCTGCCTGGGAAGGGGCTCCCTGAAAACAGGAATCTGTGCTCACTTGGGAATTTAGTATGGTCTGGGACTTCCTGCGCATTCATGGGGAGGTTTCCTGCTCTCCCCACGGGGAGCAAAGTTAACCAGGTCCAGACACCTCCCCAGTTGCAGAAGCTTGACAGACAGTTCCCACTACCATACCTACTACAGGCCCTGCCTTGGGGATACCCCTTTTCTTCTCAGCCCTGGGGCTTGGGTGGGGTGTAGCCAACCCCCAGACTCTAATTGTGAATTAATTTGAACTCTGGCATTGGTAATAAGATCAGCAAGCTCAGCAAGTGACCTAATTCAAGCCACAGAGAGTGAGAGTTAGGGCTTGTCAGTGAGCTACAGATGCTTCAGATACTCTCCACTTATGTCTGCAGCTTCAGCAGCCATTTTGCTACCAAGATTCTGAAACTGCTTGGGGGTGGGAGTAGGAGTATAGCACCCTGGAACAAGGCCAGTGCCCAAGAGGCAGAGGAGGGAAGTCTGCTGTTCATAATTTGAGCTTCTGGATCAAATGGCACCTGAAGCTGAGCCATTTACATACTATGTAATTAATTGAGCCAATACAATCTTCTGGTGCTTTAAGCTTGTTTGGGTTGAATTTCCTTATCACTTGAAACCAGGGGCTGATAAAAGACTCCACTCTCCCTTCCAGATACCCCCAGTGCCTCTCAGCTTCTACTCGGTTTGTCCAGCCTCTGCCCATTCCAGGAGTATACCAACTCACTCCCGTCTTTGCTCTCTTCTACTGAGTTCATTCAAACCTAGGCCAGCCACACCAGAAGTCTCTGTGTACACCCCGGTGTACTCCATGTACACCCAGTCGCTCCCTGGCCTGGGTTCCTCTGGAACTGTCTAGTATGAAGTGAAAGAGGAAGGCTGAGCCTTCTCCTATGTGCCCTGGACAAAGAATTAACACTCCACAATGGGCACAGAGAATGCATTCCTTACCCTGCCCAAGGGACCTGGAATTCCACCATGAGTCTTTCACATAGGGCTTTTCTTATTTGCTGCAAGGAAGACTGATTTGATATAAATTTAGTCAGGACAGTCCAGACTTCAGAAAGTCTGTATAGATTTAATAGGCTCCTTCTCAGCAGAGAGCCTTTGCCCATGCTGCTCCTCCTGTATCGGTCACCAGCCCACCTTGGGTAACTTCTCCTTTAGATCAACAGCTGAATGTTACCTTCCCAGGAATGCCCCACAGTGTCCCCAGGCCCTAGAAGCTCTGTTGCCCATCCTCAGACCTTTGCATGCTCAGCTGATTGTGCTACCTGTGCTCAACACAGATGTCCACTGGCTGAAAGGAATGGGAAACCCCAGATTGTTGGGTGTTGCTTGGGTTTAATGGTTTATGCAGCACTTCCTCGTCCACCATTCCCCTCCCTCCCTCTGTCTACCCTGCATTGGAGGGATTCCTGCCTCCTCTTCACTGCACAGAGAACCCCAGAGGGACCAGGCTCCAACCCAGTGCTTCTGTTCCTGGTGCAGGTGCCCCGACAGCCTGCTGTATAGTGCATGTCCGTGAGTGCGGGGCATCTGGACACTTGGAGCCAAAAACGGGGCACCATGGAGCAGGCGGACTCCTAAAGGGAGAAAAACAATGAGCTGCAGCCGGGCCTTGTCTCCAACCATCCTTGTAGCCCAAAGACAAAGTGTCCCTGAGCTGGCATTAGCTAAGGCTCAGGGTGGCCCCCAAGGGCAAATCTCCCCCACCCCTGGTATATTCACTGCAAGTAAGGAGGCAACCCACACTCCGCAAAGCACACAGGACCAAGTGGAGAATCTGTCACCCAGGCCCTGGGAAACTTGCCCTGTGTCTCTTTTTCCAGAGGCCACACTTACACTGGCAGGGAGCCTGAGACCACCCGGGCCTGGCCTCTCATGGAATCCCGGCCATGTTACTGCTTGTCTGCCCGCCCGCCTGCCCCCACCTCCCTGCCACCCTTTGCATGACCACTCCTCTGCCCTGTGCCCTGCCACAGCTGCTGTGGCTGCCAGCCGTGCTCCTACTGCAGCCCCTGGGAGGGAGCCCTGCCCTTGCGTGCCCTTCGCACAGGCTGGGCAGGCCCTCAGTGGCTGGGGACAGATTGAGCAGGCTCTGCAGCGCCTGTCATCTCACTCCAGAAACCCAGCTGGCCAGGGACCAGCATGTGTAACCTCTGATCTACGAAATTGCTTGTTCACCCTAAGCATCCCTCTACTCCACAGGCCCCAATCCCAGCAGCAACAGAGAGAAGGGATTTATAGTTCCACTCATTCATTCACTTAACCTGGCACAGAAAAGCTACTGGCTGAGCTTCTGCCTCCCTCATTAGCCATACATTCTGCAATGGTAGTGACAACATGCTGAACTGTCATATCCCTAATGTCATATCCTGAGTGCTGGGGACACCCAATTGACTTTTTTGTTTAAATTTTTTATTGTGAAATACACAGAATATTCTTAATAAATATTAAGTGGATGGGATGGATGGATGGATGGATGGATGGATGGATGGATGGATGGATGGATGGATGGATGGATAAATGAATGGATGTGGGGATGGATGGATAGATAAATGAGTGGATGGATGGGCAGATGTATGCATGGACAGATGCAATGAATGAGTATCTTCTGTGTGTTAGGTACTATGAGAACTGTGGAGATAAACCCAGACAGTGCTCTGACAGAAAGGAACAGAATCTCTGCCTGATACCAAAACAGGGCAGGAAGAGCAGAGAAAGTGCTCCCTAAGAATATACTGTTGCAAAAAGCTGTCAGAGTATTCAGAGAAGGGTGATGAAAAAACAATCAGAATCCATCATAGTGTTACTTATCATCTGGTAAACTCTTCTTCAGGCAGCAAGGCCCTTAGGTTCTTCCTAGGAAAACTAGTAATTCCAATGAGGAGAGAGGTGGCTCTACTGGGAGATCCTTCTGGCATACTTTCCTGAGGCTTGAATCCATTTTAAACCTCCAGGGTCAATGTGGCCCATCTTCGGGGGTTTTTCTGCAAAGTTCTGCTTCCTAAAATCCTAAACTCTCCAGTAGCTCAGGATCCCCTCATCTATTTCAGAAATAAATAGAATAAAAAGTTTAAAGGGGTCTGACACACCAGTGTTCCCAATTGCAAGCACCCACAGGTCACCTCCCTGATGCTTTTTGCTATGGAGCTGTACTGCAATAAACTACGTTCACGTTTTTGCCACATTTTTGTACCCCTGCTAATATTTTTTTAATTAATTCACTATTTTTTACTTTAATGCATTTAAAAGGAAACTATATCATTACCCTAAATGGAAATTTGTATCACTTGCTCTAAATTAAAGGTAATTATTAAAATAAATAAAGCTAGAACAATGTTATTAAATTCTGGCTGAATACTGCTGCCTGCAGCAGGCTCTGGCCCAAGGCCTGCTCCTTCTTACACGGGGAGGTTCACAAAGGTAGAGAGGGTGTTAAAGACATCCTGGGAACCAACGGGGATTCCTCTGGGGTGGGGGGCTAGGGGAGCATGACTGGGAGATTTGTCGTTCACCCTGTAACCTCAGTTATTTTATGTGGGGGTCCCTGTAACCTCCTGAAGCTGCGTGGACACCCAGTGTCAGGGCAGCCCCTCCTTCAGCCAGGGAGAGCCTTCAGATCAGAGTGGATAAAGACATCCTTAGAAGTTCTGAATAAATGGAAATTAATTGACCTTTACTCTCCACTAAAGAAAAAACTTAATTTGAAAGTAAGCCGACTCCCTTCTCTGCCTCTTGGGGCCCCCCCACCCCCACCACCTGTCTCTGACCCTATTCCCTCCAAAGCCCATGGAGTACTGTCAGGGTCAGGGGCCTGTTCCAGTTTCCAGTGAAGACCAGGAGCCTTGCTCTTCTGAGCCCCCAGGCCGGGCCAGCAGGTGGTCTCCTCTGTCCTTCCCTCAGGACGTCCTCACCCGTGGGATAGCTGACGAGAGAGCCCTGTGTCCCTGTAAGTTCACAGGAAAGAAGTATCCTGTCTGTTATAAATCACCACCTTCGGTTGCAAGTGAAGAAGACACAGTGATATAAACCAAAAAACAAATGTGTATAATCACTGCGTTTGTATGAAGGATGGTTAAGTTCTCCTTGCACTCAGAACTGGGCCCCACTGGGTTAGCCACGGACTTTTCTCTGAAAGATAAAGATTCTGAAAACAGCAAAGAAGTTCTGAGACTGGATCCTGAAAATCTACCTTGTTTTTCTCTTTCAAGAGAGGAACATTTCAAACAGCCATAAAACCTTTATAAGAACAACTAAATAGAAGGGATTTAGCTTCACAATGAACCACACTCTTTCCTCAAAGGGTGCAAAAGAGAATTTAGGATGTTTTTTAAAAGAGATTTTGTTTTTCCTGATATTGCTTGAGCTGATGCTTCTGACGCCAGAGATTATCTGTGCAGCAGCCGGGCTTGTTGTAATTAACACACAAGTAGCAGCTCCACTTCCTAGTAATATATTTTCCTAAGACTTTGATGATGCTGAGAGATTTTGAATCCCACATTGCAGACTTTGAAGAAACTGTACTGGATAGAGACACCTTAGATGAAATTGAAAATAACTTGAGTTTAATATGCCTCCCCAGGAGCCTTATGGAAAGAACGGGTTAAAGATGTCTGAGCACACTGTGGATTCGAGAGAGGAAAGTTGGTCTTGCAGGGCCTGCCAAAGCGTGCAAGCTGTGACTGGGCCTTCTTCTTTAGGGGGCATTTTGGCCCCTGAGTATCTTCTTTGGTCTCAGACATAAATGACTTCCTTAAAGGATTTAATTAATTCTTAAATGTGCACAGAGCTCATGAGCACAAACATTAACTTGTTAAAAGCATTAAGCCAGATTCTGTTCTCAGCCACTCACAGGCAGCTCCCTGTGACATCCATGGAAGTGTCCTATGCAGGCTGAGCCCCACAGTTGCCTGGCACCCTTGCTGCCCAGCTCCTGCAAGCACCAGGCCATGAGTCATGTTGGGGCCTGCAACGTAGTGGCCTCTGCCGTAGGCCCCAGAAGAACACCAGGGAAGAGCTCTGTCCCTCTCTGCTCCACTTTCTTTCCTCTTCGCTGAGCTCTCCGGACCTCTGATGGCTTCTCTGTGCCTAGTAAGGACACTGAAGAGCAGAGGACATGTTGAGAGTCCTGCTTGGATGGGGTGAGCTGCAGTGAGTGGGGCCTCACACAGAGGCCTCCCCAGATGTGAGCACATTAGGAAAGTAAACACGCTGCCTCTTTGTAGACCTAGTCCAACCCTTGCCTTCTCCACGACGCCCCTACCCTCCTCCCATCTGTTCCTCATGCTGATGGGTTCATTTATAGAGCCAGCTCTCATTTTGTTCACTGCTCAAGTTTCCTTTATGTTACCTATCTTGGGTGGAATCTGATTCAAAGTAGCAAAGAACATTTATCACCTATAAAATAGGCCATACACACAGACACACACACACAAACACATACCTGTGTTTGTGTACATAGGTATGTGTGTGTTTTAATGACAACATCTGCTGCTGCTAACACATAAGGGATATTCTCATACATAGTGTTGGAAGGGATATAAATTGGTACTATTTTTCTGAAAGTAGTTTAGCAATATATATAAAAAAATCTCAAAAAATATTAATAACAGATGACTCAGTTTTCTACTTCTAAAACAAACCTAGAATGCTATCAGATGTGAAGACAAAAGTGTGCTGGAATGCTACTTACAGTAACAAAAGACAGAGTTGACCTAAATGTCCAGGAGTTCGGAAATGGTTACACAAATGCTGTTACAGATACTGTGCATTAAAATCATGGGTCTCAAAAGATAGTTCAAAGGTGGGGAAATGCTCAAGATATAATTTTAAGTGAAACAATATTGTGATTACAGACTGATTCTAATTCAGAAAAAGTAAAATATATGTGTGTAGAAAACAATGAAAGGAAATATAAAAAAATGTTAAACTATTATCTCTGAAGGGGGTGGGATTAAATCTCTTCGGAATATTATTGTGTATTTTCCAAATTACTTCATGGGCATGCATCATTTCTCTAACCGGAAAAATATAGAAGTTATTTTTGTAAAGAAAGCTAGCAGGGAAGAAAACGAACCTCCTTTTGGTAGGGATCAATTTTCAACACTTTCAAAAAAGGTTTCGGATAACTGGCCATATATATAGTTTGCATTGGAATTAAATAAATTGAGATTTTAAAATAATAATAAGCCTCACAATGATGAAAGTGTTTTAATTACACAATGTTGATTAAAATGCGATTCCCAGAAGCAGTGCTTTAAGGTGGTTGTATGAAGGACACAGGCACCTTCCGAGTCGGTCCACGGTCACAGAAGCCTCCCCAACCCCACACCACCCCCCACTTTAAAGGAACCACCTATGTCCCATCTTTGCCCATCCCTAGGCACAATGCCTAGAACACAGCAGATGTTCCAAAATATAATTGAAGTGAATGAATAAAGACTCTTTCTCATGAAGAAGTGGACACAAGCTTAATGTATTGTCCCTTCTGGGATATTTAAGGTTTTTACAACAAACCCTGGAAAACTAAATAAACAATTCCATTAAGTTTAAACAATCATTTACTAAGTGTCTACCATTACAGTCAATGGAAAAGAGGACATTAAGTTAATTCCCTCCCATGCATGCTCCACGCATAGCACAGTGTGAATAAATGAGGGCATTCCACCTCAGAAAGGCAGCCTTCTCCAGGGATGTGGAGAAACTACACAGGGAGTAGGAATGGGACGGCGACTTTGTTGTAGAAAGGGTCACCTACCCACCCCCTCGAAAATGTTTCGCAGACATCAGAAAGGACGGCAAAATACCGAAAAATCTATTACAATAGGCCAAACAACAAAATCCACAAGATCATTTTGATAGATGTCAAAAAGGCTTCTAACTAAATTGTGTATTTATTTCTGATTTTTTTTAAATGTTTGGTAATACCAACTTTACATTTTCCTGTATGGCCCCGGAAGATGACTGGTTAGCCAGAGACGGCTAAGATTCCTCAAGGGAGGAACAACCTAAGACAGGCACAGTTGCAGGGGGGCCATCAGGTGAGAAATTGGGGATCAACAGAGGTGAGGCTCAGAACCTCACCCCCCCTGTTTTGAGAGAAATCTTCTGCATCCGTGGATGTTTTGTTGCCCTTGTCTAGCTTGGATTAATACTTAGTCTACAGGCACACACCTGATCATCTACATTTGCCCTCTTACAGCACTAAACTATGTTTTCTACCTTTATCTTGCATCTACCTACCACTTCAGCATTTTATTAAAAATAAAAATAATAATAATAATAAAGGGAGAAATGTGGGATCCACATATAAATCAAGTATAAAAATCAAACGAATATTCATATTTGACCTGATTGTTTATAGGTCATAATGCGTGATCAAAACCGTAAGTTTCTGTGATGAATGCCCTTGCACTGTTCACCATGTAAGAACTTATTCACTATGTAAGAATTCGTTCACCATGTAAGAAGTTGTTCGTTATGCTTCAGAAGATTGGAGACTGACGAGAATTAGGCTTGAGATGGATTAATGATTGTGCATTGAGCATTGACCCCCCTATACAGAATTTTATTGTTGTTAACAACCATTTGATCAATAAATATGAGAGAAGCCCTCTCAAAAAAAAAAAAAAAAAAAGAAAATGTTTGGTAATACAAAAATAAGATCATCAAAGTAGCTATGCCAAAATAATCCCAAGCCCTATGGATAAATACTAAGTAAAACACTAGAGGAATTTTCATTAAAATTATAAACAAACTAAAGATGTAAAGATGCCCTGTCACCACAATTCTTAAATATAGTTATGGAAGTTCTCCAATGCGATTGGCAAAGGAACTCAAAAAAGAACTATAAATAATGGAAATAACAAAAAGTTATCATTACTTTCCAATGATATGCTTGCCCGTTTAGAAAACTCAGTATTAAAAGTTAGAGGGTCAAAATTTAAATAAAATCAGCTGTAGATTATATCAAGGTAGCAACTGGGCACATCTATTCTCCTCTACTCCGCCAAAACCCTAAATATGGCATAAAGCTACTTTTTTCATATTTATGGTAATTTTATAATGGCATTAAAAAACAAGAAAAGGGGTCATCAGCATGCCAGAAATTTTTGGAAAATTTCCAGAAGATGGAAAATAGATGAGGTCAGATTAATAGCAGTAGACTAAAAACACCGCCTCAAACACACTCAGGGGAAGCAACCTGAAAGAAATGAGCTGATCCAGAGAAACTCAGGACTCAGTATGAAAACACAGTGGTAGAACAGAACTTCATTCCCAAAGCTACACACCCAAATACCCCCCTATCAGGGCCTGAAGCTCCTGACCTGAATAGTGTCCTAGAGTAAGGACAGAGGCCTGAAAAGAAGCAGAGAAAAGCTTCAAGTCATTTCTGATAAATGGGAGAACAACATGGAAAGGGAGCTTTGTGAGAAGGCAGGGGTCCTTAGACTCCCACTGCAGAGTGAAAGCCCACTCACTCGCCACTGGGGTGGGGACAGGGTAGGGAGGAAGGCGGACAAGTCCCAGCCGGCCCTCCCTCCTGCCCGCCTTCCCCTAGTGCACATCCTCAAGTGAGTCTGAGTGCTGGAGCTCTCCTAGGTCGGTGAGGAGCCTCAAGCATCGCTCCCATTCCGTGGGGAAGCCTGTCCCATCACAGGCCCACAGAACCATGGAGCAAGTATCTGCCAGCCACCTCACTAAGCCAGTAGTCCTTTACTCAGAAATGTAAGTGACCAAAAAGCTCACTAGGCATATTAGGAAAGCTAAAAACAAACTAACAAAAAAGAATCCAGATAAACTCCAAAAAAGCAGAAGTAATTTAGACAACAGGAACAATTTAATTAAAAATCCTAACTACTATCATTAGAAAGAATAAAGAGAATATTGTACCCACTAAGAGAAAAATGACCACTTGGAAATAGAGCAATTAGAGAAAAAAAAAAGGAAAGGTGTTGGAAATTCAGATTTTGACACACACATTTTTTTTTTAAAAATCAATGAAGTTCTAAAAAACTGAAAAGACATGGCTCAGGCCATATTTCTAACACAGAAAATAACATTGGCAGTAGCACCAAAAATAATAAGAAGAAGAATGGAAAGTGAAGGAGAAAAATTAAGAGAAATAGAGTTATAATCCAGTAGGTCTAATATCTATCTAGCAGAAGTTCTAGAAAGAAAATAAAGCAAGGGTTAAAAAATGATGATGATGATGATGATGATGACAGTAGGAAAAAGAAAGTGTCTGTAGGCTGAAAAAAATAAAAATAGTTGTTTGCAAGAATCCCTCAGGTACTGGGAAATTTTCTAGCAAAAAAGGATTTGCATATGTCGCAATGAA
Organism: Manis javanica; assembly: GCF_040802235.1. Taxonomy (NCBI): domain Eukaryota; kingdom Metazoa; phylum Chordata; class Mammalia; order Pholidota; family Manidae; genus Manis; species Manis javanica. Next base: position 23,544,879 of record NC_133172.1, read on the forward strand.
AAGAAATTCCCAATCTCCAAGTGAAAGGCAAAAAATTGTTTAAAAAAAAAGACAGAAAGAAGAAAAAGAAAAGAAATGAGAAGAAAAAAAGAAAACAGCTTACCTACATAATAATGAGAACTAACTTGTCATCAGACTTCTCATCAACAATACTGGACACCTCAAAACAATCCAGGAATATTGTCAAAGGGCTGAGAGAGGTTATTTTGAACCTGGACTTGTATATATAGCATCAAGTGCAAAACAAAAATAACATGTTTTCAGACATGAAGGGACTCAGACTTTCTCCAAAAGAATTACTAAAACAGAAGAAACAAGAATTTAAAATAGGGGTGAACCAAATATCAGTTAAAAATTATATTTAAGTTTAAACAATGAATAGTCACATAATATTAAAAAATATTGAATTAAAATCACTGATAATTTTAACGTGAAAGGAAGGGAAGGGGGTGGGACTGGGGTGAGGTGACAGATAAGATAAAGTAAAAACCAAGCCAAGATGTAGGTCTTGTTGAAGGGAAGATACGGATGCTGAATGTACATGTGCACACACACAAACACACACATTTAAAAGTACATGTTAGAGATTAAATGTTGCCACTATATAAGTATATCTCAGGTATATAATTTCTGAATTAGAAAAGGAAAGAAAGTGTAATAAGGAAAATGCTATCTATACAATCAAAGGGAGAAAAGAATAAATACAACTTGATATAAAATGGTAAAAAGACAACATAAATAAGATGGCAAGAATAAAACCAATCATGTGTGTAAACTTAATAAATGTTCATGGATTAAAATCATGTATAAAAGAGAAAGAATATCAGATGTTGGATTAGGTTAAATACATGTCCACAATCCCTCAATATTATACTCTTTACATGAGAACCAATTTACACATGAAGGTTGAAAACATAGGAATAGAAAAAACATATATGAAACTTAACAAAATAAAAGTAGGTATTGCAATATTATTATCAGAGAAAATATAATTTAAGGCAAAATTATTCAGTAGATAAAGGGGATTTTTATGTCAAAATGGATACTATCTATCAAAAACCTTCAGGAAAGTCATACTCACAAGCTTCTGTGCACTTAACTAACTTTTAAAATCTGTTATGTGAGAATTGGGCTAACATAATGCAAAACTAACAAATCCATCAAGGGAAATGTTACCACATCCTCCCTCAAATATTCACAGAAAAAGCATTTTTTAAAATAAATCGCAAAATAGGAGTATAGTGATAGAGCTCCATACCCAACAAAAATAGAAAATCTTTACACATATCCATGCAACATATCAGAAATTTTACATCTATTAGACCACACATACAAAAATACCTCAGTAAGTTTCCAAAACATGGAAATCACAGTAATTTCAAATTAAAAGTAGAAACAAAATGATAGCAAAAGAAAAAATCCAGGGTGTGGCTAAAGTAGTACTCAAAAGAGATATCATAACCTTAAATGTAATGAATAGAAAGTGAGGATTGAAAACAAATGAACTATGCCTTCAATTACAGAAGCTGATGGAAAAAAAGTAAAAATAAACCCAAAGAAAGAAGGAAGGAATTAATAAAAATAACAGCAGAAACTAATAAAACACTCCCTTTCCCCCAACCCCTGCCCTATTGGAGGCAGAGAGACTCACTAAAGCTGGTTCTTTGAAAAGACTAAGGGAATACACTTGGCAATATAGATAAGAAAAAAGAAAGAAAATACAAGTAAACAACACCAGGATTGAGGAAGGGGAAATAAATTGAGATATAAAGGAAACTTACAATGTATAAGAGAATACAGAGCAACTTTATACCATTAAATTGGCAAATCTGTATTAAAATGAATAATTATTTAGAAAAAATGATCAGCTATGACTCAATGAGAAGTTAAATACCTGAACAAAATAATAACCATAGAAGAAATTTAAAAGGTAATGAGTGGTTATGTTAAGGGAAAAAAAGGCCTAGTCAGTTTTATGCTCATAGTTTACTAGATCCTTCAAAGGAACAGAGCATCTCTGTGTTCATAAACTGTTACAGAGCACAGAACAACAGAAACCTCCCTATTTCTCTCTCTGGGATAGGATAGGCAGTGCTACCAAGTGTAGCACTGAGTGGAAAAAGAGGAAGTACTATTACTAGCTATAGAAGCAATGGGGCAATCTCATTTATAGACATCAATGTAAATATCCTACCAATTCACCATATTATTATCTTACAGGAGAATAACTCTGTTATATCAACAACGTCCCAAAAGTATTTGATAAAATTCAACATTCCTTTCTAACTTATAAAAAGATACATGGCCTACATTACACATTATGTTTGATGGCAGATATTGAAAGCATTCCTGCTAAAGCTAGCAACAAGACACTCTGAAGCCAGTCAATGCAAACAATGATTTTTAAAAAGGAAAAATAAAACATGAGATATGATTATTGACAAAGAACAAACTGTCACTATTAGTAGCTGAAAATGACTACATAAAAATATCTAAAGAATAAACTGTAAAGCTCTCAGTATGGATAAATGTGCAATAAGATGTCAAAGATAAGATCAGTATACTGAAAACAATTGTTTTCCCATACACTGAAAACCAAGTATAAATTATGAGAGGAAATTTTAAACATCCATAAATAATTGTAAGAAATGGACAAGCCCTATATGAAGCAAAACATAAAATTTTACAGGAGGGCATTAAATAAGACCTGGATAAATGAAGAGATATACCATGTTCATAGATGTAAAATGATATTGTAAATAGGTAAATTTTTATTACATTAATCTATAAATCCAAGCCAAATCGCCAATGGGATCATCCATCAAATTTAGCAAATGATATCTAAAATTCATATGAAAAAGAATGTGATATTTGTCAAGTAAATTTTAAGAAGAATAAAGAAAGGACATGCACATTATAAAATGAAAATACAGTAAAAAGATAGTGATTGAAATAGTGTGATATATACAGGAGTAGATAAGTAAGTCAATGGACCAGAGAGAGATAACCTCAAAAGAGACACATGGTTTTAAAAAAGGTGGTGATTCAGATGTGTAGTGAAAGAATAAAATGAGCTATAAATGTGTTGGGACAACGGGCCACCATTTACAAAATCACTTAATACAAAATACTTCACAAAAAAATATTTCTGAAACTAAGCAATCACTGATAAAAATTTTTTGATAAAATTTTCATAATCTTTAGTAAAGGAGACTCAAATGCCTTTTATCAAAAGATAGCATAAGTTTACAGAATTTTTCCACCATACCACACATACAAAGTATGGACATTTATATATAAAGAGCTTCCTGATATTATTAAGGTGAAGAAAGAATAATATGATAAAGTGTGCAAAAATATAAAGGGGAAATTTAAAGAGGAAGTCATATAATGGAATGTTTATTTTTATGAAAATGTTAAGAAATTAAACTTAAAATATTTTTGGTGCATCAGATTGCCAAAGACTAGAGCTTTATTTACACATTTTTGGCAAAGGTGTGAGAGATTGACCACTGTCATACACTATCTGCAGAAATGTAAAAGATAACCCTTTTTAAAAAAGCAATTCAGCAATAGCCATGAAAATTTTAAATATGCATATCCTTCAACCTGACTATGCCACCTGTAGGTATCTATATTATAGAAATACTCCTGCATGTATGTTCCAAAATGTTTATTGCAGTATTTTTCTAATTGTAGAAAAAATGGGAATTATACAATCATTGATCAGTTGGGAAATAGCTAAGTAAGTTATGACATATTCATGTTACAAATAGCTAAGTAAATTATGATGTATCCATATTATGGAATACTGTTGTGATTTAAGAGAATTAAATAGATCTCTATATTCTTAAGTGTAAACATGCTAGTGGTAAATCAGTACATATAGGACTTTCTCACACTGCTAAAAAGAACAGGGGTCCTTTATATCTGTATGTATTTACGTATATACAGACAGAAATACACCAATCAATGATAGTCACTACCTTTGGGGAATGGAGAGGATTAGAGATGAAGGTAGAGGATTAAAGTAAGGCTTTTTGGTTTTTGATTCTATATTTCTCTCATGTGATTTTTAAAACTTGTTTAATTTATATAAAAAAAGTAAATTTTCTATAGATCAGTTGGAAAATTCACAATTTTAAGTATCATTCATAATAGCAAATCATGAATACTATATATGTGTATAATGTATGTAGATAAAACTTCGCTCTAATAATACATATCAAAATAAATACTGGATGGATTAAAGATTTATATTTTAAAATAAGACTGTAAATACATAAGAAGGTGAGTTAGGAGCATATAATGGGGTAAGAAATTATTTTCAAAGCATGACACCATAGACAGCAAAGGAACAGATTAAAAGATTTGATCACTTAAATCCCTTTATCTCATTAAAAAACGCATGTACAAACTTAAAAGGCAAGTGAAAAACTTGGAAGGAACAATTACCAGATATGTTAAAAGACAAAGCGTTAATATATTTGATGTATGAAGAGACCCTACAATTGCAAAGAAAACTTAAAATACCCAGAAGGAAAGTACACAGAGGGCATAAACAGGTAATTCACCAGAGAGGAACTACAGACATTCCACTAAAGATCTACAGAGATATATATATAGAGAGAGAGAGAAATTGATAACTACATAAAATAGATACATGTATATATCAAGGTCAAGAAATGAAAAGTAAAATGAGACACTTTCCATACCAAATTGATATTACTCTGTTAAAAATACTCAGTATTGTCAGAATATAAGGAAAAGGGCACTGTTAGAATTTGTGTGTCTTGGGAATGGAAGGTAATAATTTGACATGACATGCCTGAAAGAGCAATTTGGAAACAGAACTTTTTAAATGTGCATTGCCTTTAACCTGGAAATTCCACATCTAGGCATTAAACCCAAGGAAATAATTCAGAATGTGTACAAAAAATTAACTAAAATGATGTTCATCAAAGTGTCATTTACAAATAAAGTGCAACTAGATTGCCCTTCCTCCTTGTCTCTGCCAGGGGAGGGAGAGATGGAGGTGGGGAGACCAGGTATTTGGAAGAAGATTTAGGAAGGATGCCTCCCAAGGATAAGTGCATTAGAAAAGAGAGCTCTGCAAGATTAGGAGGCTTGAGATACCTTTCAGGAGAACAAAGTATTAAAGTTATGCCAGCAGGGCTATTGACAGGATATAAACTTTCCAATTTCAAAACCTCTGACTTTCATGTTATTCATTCACTCATCCATTCAACAAATATTTAATGAGCAACTACTCTATGCCAGACACTTTCTAGATACCAGAGATGGATGGATAAATAGAAAGATAGTGATAGAAAAATCTGCCTTCTAGACCAGAACACTGGGCCCATGACAGATACCAAAGGGCAGGCTGGCAAGAGACCCAAGAGGGAAGCACAGGCTTGAATGGCTCAGTGCCCTTCAAGGAGCTTTCCAGAAGGCCCTGGTCTGCGGGCTTATTGGTCTGTCCAACCTGAAGTTAGGAGCTGTGATGTGGTTTCCTGGGGCTCCTTTCAGTCACATGCTAGACAGACTCCCAGCTCAGGGAGCAGCTAGGAGCATGAGAGTAATGGGGGCAGCCGCAGGAGTAACCAACACTTTGTGTGCACTTAATGCTGTTCAGTGTGCCTTCACTTAATCCTTACAACTTTATCAGACAACTTTACTGCTATCATACCACTTAATAACTGAGGAAACAGGCATGGAGCCGTTAAATACCTTGCCCACAGGCACCTATGTGATAACTGGTATTGCAGAAACTGCTTCTGCGCACCATTCATCTACTTACTAAGCTACTCAGGCAGCACTGCAGCTGAGGCAAGTTCCAGTGACATTAAAATAGAGGAATTCAGTGGCTGGAATCTATACCTGGGCTTAACTCCACATTTCCTCAGGGAGTCTGGGCTTCTCAAGCAGACTGGAAGCCCCTGGAGGACAGGGCAGCCTCCTGTGGGCCCAGACCCCAGCCCGTGCACATAAGAGGTAGGCCCTCTGTGAGGCAACACTGGTCTGAAGGCCACTCCACGTGTCATTTTTTCTTTGCAGGACTAGCAGTTGGGAATGTGGGGAAGAACAAACAGTACACTGTGGTAAGGAGATTTTAGATGAACAGCAGAAAAAAAAAAGGAACCCTGGGCCAGTGAAGAGAAAGGCTGAAAGGATTAAGATGTCTGAATTCATCCTAAATTCCCACAAGTTCTTCAACCGAGTGGAGATTCCATTTACAATAATTAGCAGATATTCACTGAGGACGTACTGTGTGACCATCCTGTCCCTGGAGGCACCAGCAGGCACCCATCAGAGGCCCAGTGCAGGAAGGCACCACGAGCCAGGGCCAATCAGAGAGCAGCTGGACCCAGAACCAGGAGACTCTGGCCATTAGCAGTACAGCCAAGTTGAGCGGCAGATGGGGCTTGCAGAAGCCAGTGGACTTCCTGCTGGGGCTGCAACTTTGTGTTAGGCATTTCATAAACTTCAATAAGGTGGACAACAACTCAGTCGATATTACATGTGCTAACCCTGGAGCAGCCCGAGAGTTTTGTTTTCAGCAGCAAGAACTGGGGATGCACCCGTATTCTGCAAGATCTCCCTGGTGGACCCGGTCAAAGACAGCCCTGATAGCCCAAATGCCATAACCATGAGAGCTTCCTCTCTGTTTAAGAAACAGGACAAACAGAGAAACACATTCTTGCTCGGTCTTTGGCCTTTGGCTCTCACTTTCCTTCTTTCAGCATTTTTTGGGAAACAGTTTGTATTTTCAAAGAGCTGCCTTGTCTTTGCACATTTTCATGAAATGACGTCAAGAGGCAACTTCTAAAAAATACTGCAATGCTGGAAAATGTAGGCCCTCTGAATGAGCCCAGCTATTTGTCTATAATCACTCCAACATCTGAAATGCCCAGATCGCATATGCTTCAGAGGCTGGGACTAACAATATGTTCTTGATGCCATTTTAAGCAACTGCCAGCAAGCATCTCAAAGTGCATGCAGCTCATTGGCAGAGGTGCTCCTTGCCCTTCCTGGGCGTGAGAGCCCACGGAGCCCTCAGCATTCCTGCCAGAGGCCAGAGGATGGCAACACCAAACGTAAACATTTATTCCTCGACTACACGGAGAAGTCTGCCATGTCAGGCTTCGGGTTTGGGCCTCACAATAAAACCTTTGTCTGGAAATGGCAAAGGGGTAGGCATTCCCCTCCAACCCAGTCTGCAGGAGGGCAGGTCAGCTTAAATCAAATTTGTAAACGTTTCAAAATATCTTTTTAATTTTCAAAAATTAGAAATAACATACACACATTTTTACAGGAAGTGCTTGAGCCATGGAGTAATATGATGCAGTACGCTTTTGGAAAAGGCAGTTTGAGAACTTCATCTTTAAACTCATGCCTACAGTGCTTTGCATGCTTTTATAACACAGGAGTCTGTCGAGGTTTCCTTGTGAGAGGGGAAGAGAAGGTGGCTGTGAGAGTTAGAACAGGTTGTTTCAAATGATCAGTCCCCCTACACTTTAAGGATGAGCACCGCTTTCCTTCCTAAAGGAGTGAAATGAAATATCCTTCTAGCCATCCTGAGACTGCCTTAGAAGTATTATGCTGCTACAGATTTCAAAAGGTTAGCTTCAATGAACCTGACATCAGTATAACCCAAAATAACCCATTCAAGAGAAAAGTAAGAAATAATTGCTGTTTTCTCTTTTTTTCCCCTCCGCTATATTGCTATAATGATTTTGCATAACAGATTGAACAAAGTGCTGTTGTGACAGGTGGTAGAATTCAGCTAGTAAGCACCGAGACAGGGTTCAATTTAGTTTGTGAATCCTTTAATTGTTGTGCAGCTAATTAAAGAAGGTTCTTTACACTCGCAAGTGTTTACCGTTGCTAGTATGCATACATGAAAAATTAAATTGTGCCTTCAAGGGCTCAGAACTATAGAAAAATCATAGCTGAGGCTGCAACATGCTTACCAGCTCAAAATAGCTGCTTTTCACAATTGGAATTTGTAAAACTTTTTGCTAAGCAAATATAGAGCTAATTAGAAGTGTTCGTTGGACCAATTAACATTTAAATAAATAAGCCATATTGCACATTTCACAGTCTTTATTTAATGATGCTTCTAACTCTTTGGAAAGATTCTCTTAAGTACAAATAAGTTGTCATAAAAATGAAAGATAAAAATAACCCCATAACAGTATATGCTATTTTTTTTCTTTGCCTTGAAGTCCTTTATACAAACTCTATACCTATTATTGAAGAAGAAAAGGGGGGAGAAAAAACCCACAACACACCTACCACCCACAGATCCAGATCTTCTTTCATCTTCTCTAGCTACCTTTCCCCTTCTTTGAATAGAAACAGAAAAACATATTTTATTACTATTTAAATTGTTATGATAATTCTGTTTACTTATGGTTTTTACTCCATAATAGAAAAATCTGTTTTAGAAAATCCCACTTTAATCTGAGAACATGTGTAAGCAAGGAAAGGGAAGAAAGAGAGACTAAAAACAGCAGTATCTGGGGAGTGCGGCACAGCGAGCAGGTCGGGAAGCCCCTCACACGTGCTCAGGAGCAGAGCAAATCCCAGCAGGGCACTGCTCACAGTTCTCTGCCCTCATCCATCCTTGGTGGCAGCCGCAGGTGCTGGGAGGCAGGGGGGCCTAACCCCATCTGGACTCCAGAGTCCTTCTCTCTTATTCTCAAAACCAAGATACAGAAGTCAATGGAACAACCCAGAAGTAGCCCCAACAGTTTGCATTTTTGATGAAGATATTAAAGCAATTCAATGGAGGGAGAATGGCTTTTTTCAATAAATGGTACAGGAGCAATTGGATCCCTAGTGAAAAAAAAAAAAAAGAGAATCTTGACCTTAACCTCCCATCTTAGGCAAAAATTAACTCAAAATGCATCACAGAGTCACTGTATGACATAAAACTCACCAGGATTTAGGCCTTCCTTGGCAAATAGCTCTCAGACATGACACCAAAAGCACAATCCATAAAAGGTAAAATTGATAAATTGGACCTCATCAAAATTAAAAATTTTGTTCTGCAGAAGACCCTACTAAAAACATGAAAACATAAGCTACAGACTGTGAGAAAATACTTTCAAACTGTATGTCTGACAAAAGACTCAAATTTCACAAATATACATAAAGAATTCTCAAAACTCAATAGTGAAAAATAATTAGAAAATGGGCAGAAGATGTGACCAGACATTTCACTGAAAGGGGTATGAGGGTAAATAAGCATGTGAAAAGGTGTTCAAAAAGTGAAAAGGGTGTTCACTAGCTATTAGGGAAATGCAAATGAAAACCACAATGAAATGCTGTAATACACCTAACAACAGTTCAGACAATACAGTGACAATATCAGATGCTGGCCAGGGTGAAAAACAACTGGATCTCTCATACATTGCTGGTCCAAATGCAAAATGGGGCAGCTACTCTGGAAAATAGTTTGATAGTTTCTTAAAAAGCAAAACACACTCAATAACTATGCTTTGGAGAATTTATCTTACAGAAATGAACCTATTTCCACACAAAATCCCATATAACTATTGTTCATAGCAGCTTTATTTGTAATATCCAAAAGCTGGAATGTACCACAAGAGATTAATGTTAAACAAATTGTGGTCTCCCACCCAGCAGAGTACCACTCAGCAGTAAAAAAGGAGAAGCCAATTGCTACATGCAACAATGTGGATGGATCTTAAGAGCAGCATACTGAGTAAAAGAAGGCAATGTCAAAAGTTATTTATTGCATGATTCCATTTAATTAACATTCTCAGAATTGACAGAAATGTAGAGGGGGAGTACAGATTAGCAGCTGCCAGGGGCTAGCATGGTGTCAGGTGGGAGTGGGGCAGCATGACGGAGACCTTCCTGGTGAATGACCAGCTCTGTATCTTAATCAAGGTGGTCATTACAGAATCTACAAATGTGATCAAATAAAATAAAAGTCTGTGCACACTGGAGCAATGCCAGTTTCCTGGTTTTGTTATATTACACTACAGTTACATAGGATATAAGGAATGAGGGAAACCCAGTAAAGGGGCACATGGGGCCCTCTCTGTACTATCCTTGCAGTGAATTTTTAATTATTTCAAAAGTTAAAAGAGAACTAAAGAATGCATTTTTAAAATCACAGGCTATTTTCTGTTTATACTTTCTAACATACCAGACCTGATCTATTTTGTAAATTCTTAAATCGATGTTGAAAGCCAGTCACCTACTCTCTCCACTGGGGGATTTTCTCTCATTTCCACTTATTTCTGAACACAGGTTCCCCTCTTGTAAGGGCAAGGGTCTTCTCAGACCTTCTTCTCCAAGCTCTAATACCATGTAGTCACTAAGAGGTCTTACTGTTGAGTTTGGCTTCTAGTACTGAAACCAAATTAACAAAGGCCAATTAACATTTAAATAAATGAGACAGATTAGTGAAAAATGCACAGAATACCAAACTCTAAGGGGTCGGATGGAAATGGTGACACAGGCTACCTCAGAGATATTTCAGGTTTAGGTCCAGACCACTACAATAAAGCGAGTGTCTCAATAAAGTGAGTCAAATCAACTTTTTGGTTTCCCAGTGCATATAAAAGTTATGTTTACACTATACCACAGTCTATGAAGTGTGCAATAGCATTATGGCTGAAAAGCAATGTGCATACCTTAATTAGATATACTTTATTGCTAAAAAATGCTAACCATCATCTGAACTTTCAGCAAGTCATCACTGATCACAGACCAACATGATGAATATAATAATACTGAAAAAGTACGAAATAGTGTGAGCATTACCAAAATGTGACACTGAGACAGGAAGTGAACAAATGCTGCTGGAAAAAATGGCGCTAATTAGATTTATTCAATGCAGGCTTGCCACAAACTTTTAATTTGTATAAAGCACAGTATCTGTGAACCACGATAAAGCAAAGCACAATTAAAACGAGGTACACCTGTATAAAACAAAAACTGAAAGCTGTTTTTTTTTAACTTTTTGTTTTGAGATGATTGCTGATTCACAGTTTTACAGTATGATACACCGGGAACCTGCACACCCTTGACAGGCTTGCCCCCAGTGGAAACATCTTGCATAATGAGAGTACAGTATCACAACCAGGAAACCGACACGGATACAATCCACCAACTTCATTCAATGTTCCCAGTTACATACACTCATTTGGGGGGTGTATATGTGTGTAATTAGTTCTCTGAAATTTCATCATGTGTAGTTTTGTTGGACAAAACACACAAGAGGTGAAGCTTGCTGGAGAACCCCAAACCAGCGAGAGTGCTTCTTTCCAGCAAAACCCTCCCATTCATACTGCAAAGTGTGAGTTTAGACACTGAGTGTGATAGGTAGTCTCTCTTACCACCCAAGTCTCAGACCTCAGTTGTCAGCTTGGTTTCTGTTATTCAACCCCTTCAATTACAAGTTCTAACAGATAATAAATGCTATAAATGCTCAGGTTTCTAATCTTAGGGCTCTAGGAGGTGGAAAAGCCAACTGGGAGCTCTGGGTTCTGGCAAGAAGCTGGGGAGTAAGAAGCAGGTTTGCAAGAAGGTCAAGGTTCCTACCTGGCTGGAGGGTCAGGAAGCCCTTTACAGAACCACTTTCATATTTTCTTCCTTGGAAATTGCTGCTCTGTGACTGCTGACAGTCTACATTGAGCTTCTAAATGAAAGATGGATGATGGAAACAAATTTGATGACATTGTCAAAACTAAACCACAAACTTCTAGAACTTCAAATTGATCCAGAAAATGTAAGTCAAATCAGACACTTCCTTCCAAACTCATTATTTTATGGACCCTAGAACACAGGTCATGGGATGTCTTATTTAGAAGAAATCCGCCAGTACCAATGCTCTCCTACAGACAAAATAAATCCTCTTGGGTGGGGTGGGGGGAGTTACCTAGCATCCCTCTTACTGAATAAAAGGCATTTCTTTTGTGACTGGCATTTTTTGCTTGATTAAAAGTTGTTTTTAAAAACATAATGAAATAGGGCAGAGAAGATTTTTAAGGCAGTGAAACTATTGTGGCATAGTTTGTACTACACAGCATAGTGTACAACACTACAATGATGGATACATGTCATTACGCATTTATCCAAACTCATAGAATGTGCAGCACCGAGAGTAACCCTAACGTAAATGGTGGACTTTGGGTGATGTGGTGACAAATGTACCACCGTGGTGCAGGAAGTCCAGAGTAGGGGAGATTGTATGTGCATGGGAAAAAGGGTGTATGGGAAATCTCTGTACTTTCTGCTCAGTTTTTCTGTGAACCTAAAACTGCTCTAAAAATAAAGTTTACTAATTAAAAAAAATACCATGAAAACAAAAATGTAAGTGATCTAGTTATCATAAAATTTATATTCCAAACAAATTTTAACTTGCATGAAAATAAGAAAAATTCCCCACTAAACATTAATGAAGAGAGACAGATCCTTTACTGCATCTGAGACTCAGCGAAATGCAGAGGTGCACACTCTTAGGGACCCATTTCGTCATGGCAGATGCAAAAACAAACACGGTGTTAAACTCTGTGATCACTGAAGGAGAACATACTGGGGCTCTTCCCTGCAAAGGACCTTGGGAGGGAGCGGCCCTCCTCAGGCAGATAATCTGAAGGTCTGGGTGACCCAGGGCCATCTTCCCACAGGATGAATTCTTGACCAGCCTCAGTATGCCTCACTCAGGTCAACAATTCACACCCACCAGCAGGACTGGGTTTCACCAGTAAACTGCAACCTGCCTGCCCCAAACCAAATGAGCGCCTTGGGTGTTTTACTGTGGATGCTGCAGACTGAAGAAGAAGAAAGAAACTGCCACGTTTATGTTTTAGGACTCAGTATTCCCTTTATGGTTTCCCAAAGTGACAATCTGTTGGTTTTTTTAGACTATATGATTGTAGGGTCATAAAGTACCTGTCCCATGTTAGCTCCTTTTTTAAAAATCATTTTTATTAATATTGTACCACAGATGACATGAAAATCAGCAGCAGTTAAGGTTCACCTAAGGTTTCCCTTCCATCCACAACTAAAGGCCTAGGACCAGAACCCTCCTTCGATTTAATGACACAAAGCCAGTGCATTAATACAAATAGCAATCGCACTGTCAGCCAGCTTTGCATCAGGCACTAAGCCCTTCAGTGTTTACCTTTATGTTCGGGAGGAGCATTGCTCATGAGCACTTCAGATGAGCAGGCACAGATGTGTGCACCCTGTCCTCCAGGTCACAGTGTCTGCAGCGCTAGTGTGTACAAGGCCCGTGCACTCATGAATAGTGATTCTCTCCTGGGGAAGGTAAGGCTGATCTGGGAGCCGAGAAGCAACTTCTCACATGTACTTTCCAAACTGTTCTACTTACAGGCAGAGCAAACAATTACCACCCAATATGGAAGAAGAGGAGATGCTGCTGTTTCCTCTTTCTTGATGGGGAGGGTGTGGTGGTGCATTAAGGGCAGAAGGGATGGACACTGAAGAAGGAACTTCCTCTGGTGCGCTGGAGCAGACATAAGGGATACACACCTGGGCCCATCATACACCTGGGTATGTGTGTGTTGTAGGACAGGGAGGAAGCAGAGAAATTGGGGTGGGAAGAAGGTTGTTTAAGGAAATGAGCATTTACAAATGCAAATCTAGTAATTACAGCCCTACACATACACCTATTGGTAGTTAGATACCTAACTACCATTTGCACACACAATTACCCAATTTGTATGGGTTCATAATAGATAAGTAGGCAATAGGTGGGCACACCTGTTGGACTGACTTCAGAAAATATAAGTAATCTTCTAATATACAATGGAGGAAATTAAAGTCCTTTAAGGAAGGGTCTTGAGCTACCAATTAAATAGATATCCAAGGGTGACTGGTACGTTAAAGGTCCTTGTTATATGCATGCACCCTGGTAGGAGACACTGAGTGCTGTTTGCTGATCTGAAAGCATGGCTGTACACCCCTTTCCCTGGCCTGCATCTCTAGCCCCACCCAGCTCTCCCACCAACTCCCCTCAGCCTCCATCTCTGAACCAAACGCTTCTCCCCACACATGGTTCACAGCTGTTTCCTCCCCGTCTCCTCAACCATTGCCCTGTCCAAACCACAACCACACACCTAGGCTTCCACTGGTTTCTCTACTTCCATCCTACACACGTGACCTCTGAAACAATTCTTCACGCTGCATATCAGCCACCTGTTGCTCTTCAGATAGAGACTAACATCCTAACATGTCTACGAGGCCTACATGGTCTCACCCCCACCTATCTCTCCAGCCCAACTCACAGCTTCCCCTTACTCTCTGTCCCCAACCCCACTGCCCACTTTTTAATCTTCAGAGTCACCAAATTCCTTCTGCCACAGGGCCTTTGCACTTGCTGTTCCCTCGGCCTAGAATGCTCTTCCCTGTGCTCATCCTATTTAACTTGTACCCAAGATGCTGAGTCCAAGTCCCTGGCTGAGGGCATTGTTTTGATAGTTCTCCCTCAGGCATTTGCCAGAATTGTGATTTTGCATTTGTTGATGTGATTTTCAGATGAATATTTGTCCCTCTCTCTAGACTGTACATTCCATGAAGGCAGGGATCAAGTCTACTTTTGCTCATTATCACCTCCCCAGGGCACAGTAGGTCTTTAACAAGTCTTCAGGGATGAATGAATTACTGAGTGAGAATATGAATAATGAATGAACTAGATGCCCTTCCTTGATGCTGTCACTTATGCTTCTCATGTACCACCTGTATATTTACCATGGCAGCTGTGCTCATGGCTTCCTCCCCAATAAACGGGGGACATGGTGTGAGTAGGAACCTGAGCCAAGGGATGAAGTCCCATACACGACTGTTGAATGATGAATGGTGAACCAGTGTGACTCTCAGAATTGTTCTCATCGCTAAGCACCTATTACTGCCATGACTCCCTAGACACTGCTTCACATAGTAGGTGTCATATATATTTGCCAACTAGATAAATGAGTTAACACTATTACATATGCCATAAAGACAATACAAAAGATGGGTCCCAAAGTGCCATTGTTTAACATTCACACAATCTTATAGATCTATGTGGTAGTTTTATTTGTAGTTACGAAGCAATTTAAAAATTAAATGAGCATGCACCCTGTCATATTTTGATCTAAGTATGCACTAATTTTCAGGACAGAGAGAAAACAGTTAATTACTATTTTGTACCATAGTCCTCTCCTTCCTTCTACTGTATTGCAATGTAGTCAAATAAAGAATTCACTCTAGTGCAATTTTCATCTCTAGGAATAAAACAGCACTTATAACTCTTTGTTTGGGAGTTTAATTTTAGCTCACTTAAGAGCAGTTGTCTGATGTGCTTGTAAGAACAGAGACACCCTAGCAAAATGAGAAATCACACAGAGAGTAGAGGGCTGGCTGGGAAAATGCCATGTCCCAGGCTCCATTCAGCAGCAGCAGGCTTTGGGGACTGGCATGGCAGGGTAAGCAGGTAGCCTTGGGTATTACTGGCAGGCAGTGGCTTAAGGCATGAATTTTACATCTCAGGCCTCCCAGCCTTTTTTCGCTACCCTCAAGATGGGGCCTTGCACTGTCTGCACATGGGCGTGAACTTCTTAAGGATAAATTTTGTGGTCTCTTTAATGAAATCCCTGTGGTGGCTGCTTTTACCCTCCCTTTGTATTTTAGATTCAACCACAAAATCTTTCTACCCCCAGCTCCCCCATCTCTGTGGATTTGTGGTTTCCTTCTGGTTTCTCTGAAAATTCTGATGACACCCATCAGGGCCTTGGGGCTCCCCAAGGGAAGACTTGCATTCCCAACAGCATGGGCATGGCTGAGCCCTACCTATGAAAGTGGAGACACCCCCTTCCCCACAAAGTCCAGGAAGCTCACCGGCCTTCCTCCCAACTTCCAGACAGCTGAGAACCTCAAACAGGAACCAACACACACACTTGCTCGTCTCCCCCAGCGTGCACTTTTTTGGAAAATCTTAACCAAGTAGAGGCTAGTGGAAGAACACAGGATTTATAAGATATGCCATATCAGCTAAATTAACGCTGATTTGTCCTGGGGCACAATTACAAGGTTTAAGGTTACAGAGCCAGCAGTCTGAGAGACAATTACATTCTAAGACAACTCTCAAAGGGGTGGCAGACTTGAGATCAGAACAAGGGAAAGCTTGGTGGAAGATTCTGTTTCTAAGCGAATTAGAAAAAGTGTCCCTTTTACCTCTGGGTTCCTTTACTGTATTCTCTCTCTCTCTTGATCTTTCTCAGATCTAGTCTGTCCTGGGCTTTATTGCTCTTTACAACTAAGCACTGAGAACAGGTAGCAGCTGAACTCAAACATTTCCAGGTTAATACTACTGGCACGGATGTGGGTAAAGGGACCTCTTCTGCACCTAGTGAGACAGGGACCTTGGGTGTAGTCAGAGTAGGGTGAGGGCCTCCGGAAAAAGTAAGGCAGGATATTTACAGTCAAAGCAATGTAACAATGCAAAGAAGTCCCTATCGAAACTCTGTGTTAAGCATTATGCAAAGTCAAGGTCACATTAATTCTCTAGGGTAAAGATGCCAGACTAGGAATATAGAAATATATTCAGTAAGATCAGTTAAAGGTCAAAAGGCCAGGAGCAACTTGGCCTGGAATGTTTGAGTGTTCTGCAAGGGTATCTCAGCATAACCTGTGACTTCACTGTAAACTGCCCTAGCAAACAGACAACAACCCAGCCACCTTAGGGGCAGGGCAGGTGGTACAAGTCTGCACCCTAAGCCCTCAGTTCCTAAAAATTCTCAACTGCCTACAAATCCCCTGGACAATGCATCACCCTGAGCTCTCTTGTCCCCTCCTGGCAAGGAGCCAGGAGCTCTTTCCTCTCACTTTATGTCTAAATAAAAGCCTCTGCCCTGGCTCTCCTACCTTGGGTGTTTGCTAAGTTCATTCTTCAACTCCGCAAACAAGAATGCCAGATCACTAGGATCAGAGGTGGGCAGCATGCTCCATGGCCACATTTTTTTATTCCTTGGGCTGTGTGCAGAGGATGCCAGGCTGCTTAGGACAGCCTGTCTGGCCAGACACACACACAGTCAATGGCTGGAACTCTGCTTCTGGTTGAGGTTCAGGGAGACTTCCAGACCCCCAGCACGTACTTCTGAAGGCAAAACTTCGTTCCTAGTGTATAAATATTAACGTTACCCATGCTCAAGGGCATGCAGTGCCCAAGGTCATAAATTGCTGTGTTGAGAAGACTCATAAAGTTCACGAGTGGGGTTTCTTTCTGACATGGGGGGACAGATGCTCCCTGAAGCCCAGAAACCCACTGGTGCTAAGGGAGGCCATGTGTGAGCACTAAGATGTGGAGAGGACACAGAGGTGCAGTTTCCCTGTACTCCAATTAGAACCCTCCAGAAAATGCACAGACCTGCCTGTCTCCTTTCCTGCCCCTGGGGATCACTGACTACGCATGGGTGTTTTTTAAAGCCAGGAAGGACACTCCCAGACAAATGGGTTTACAGAATGTGGGATTCCCTCTCAATGGGCCTAGCTAGTGATCTGGGGATAGCAAGAGAGGGGACTGTCAGGGGCTGGGAGAGCTTGTAGCCTCAGAAACACCGATGTCCCCACCCTTGGCCTCTCACACCCTCTGGGGATTTAAGCTCCGCTGTTCCACTTTCCCACATTAAAAACTCTCCTCAGCCATCGCATGTCCATGACCCTTGGAGTTTCATTCAACACCCTTGCTCCTACTGGCTCAGGCTGCCTTTCTTCTCTCCCAAACACTTCTCAGTTTGAGAGCTTATTAAGAGGAGCGAAGAGAAGTCCCCAGCAGTTTTTATTTCATAAGTTCCAGTGCACACCAAGGACTGCTGAACTAAAGATTAAAGTAAAGAGAAAAGCAAATTCGCAGGATTCCTCTTCTTTCTGTTCAGTACGATCTCAGCCGCACTCAGGTAATCCCTAAGAAATGGACTCAGCAGACAGTCAACGCTTAGTGATGAGTAAACTTCCCCCGAAGCTTAAGCACCTCTGTGAGGGAGTTGTTTCCTTGACCACCCCTGAGGTCCTGAGCTGCACGTCTGGGGAGACATCTCAGGGAAGGAGGGAGTACACACAGGGGAGCTGGGACCTCAGCAGCCATCCGAGAAATCTCAGGGAAATCATAGCAGAACTGCGTGCCATGGGGCCTGGCAAGCCTTGTTTCCTCTCTGATTCTGCTGGAAACAACTTTTTCTAGAGACCTTTACAGCTCAACTTAGAAAATGTCACAAAGCACTCAGCAGCCAAGTGGTCCTTCTGGAAGACAGAGCCAGAAGAGCCCACAGCAGCTATTTGCTATCCGTGTGGGTCAGCAGGCTCTCCGGGGGGCGGGCAGAAAGGGGAGGCAGTAGGGAGAGAATTCCCTGGGATGCAGGAGCTGAAGGAAGCATCATTTATTCACCTCAGGGATGTTTACTGAGCCCGCATCGCCAGTGGGTCCAGTTCTGGCCCAGCTTAGCCCAGTCCAGAACACGCCCCAGGCGAGAAAGGCAGAGAGCTGGTCTGTGATGAATGTCACCATGGTATGGTCCCTAGGGGCCAGTCACTACTCATCTTCTCTGTACTGGACAGGCAAGAGGCTTCTGAGCTTGGGAGTGTGGATGAGGTGAAAAACCACCAGTGGGAAACATGCACTTTGGGTTAAAAGTAATTCTCTTTACGACCATTCTGTGCCCAGAGTAGGGGCAGTACAGAACCCCAACCCATGATACCCAGATCCAGCAGGTGCCCTGCAGCCGCCCTCCGTGCAGGGGCTCTCCTTCCAGGGAAGCCCTTTCCAAAAGGCTCCACACACAAGAGTATCTCCAACCCCATGGCGGCCTTCTGAGAAACCTCTGCATGGGAAGAGCAGCACGAACGAACCTCTACCTGGGAGTCATAACAGCAGACCTGGACTCTGCAAAGGCTCATGGAACATGTGCTGAGTGGGCACACACCCTGGGTGGTCCCACACCAGAGGACGGTAAGCAGAGGGGCCCACATGCAGCCTCGTGTTCTCACTCATGGCAGGAGAAGCCTGGTGCATCAAGAGAAGAGGTGTGAGTGACACCCTCCCTCCCCACAGGACCACCCCATCAAGCCCTCAGATGCCTGAAGGGGTCACAGCTGCTTCAAAGGGGACGCTTCCAGGAAGGGGCCCCCCTGCACTCAGTCACTCCCTACATAAATGGCCAGTCACCAGCTGTCCTAGCCTGGAAGGGTCCATCACAAGATTTAAACCTGGGAATACAGGAAAAAAATCCCTAAATGAATCTGTCTTCCCATTGGATACTATGGATGGACCAGGAAAAAAAAATCTGCCACTCCAGCCCGACCCTGAACAACTCCAAGAAGCACAGAATTGTGTTTCTGAAGAAATGGGCCTGGGCTCTAGATAAGAACACCCTCACCCTGCAAGTCCAACTCCTTTAGCTGGATTGTTCCCGAAAGTGCAGAAGCTGAAGTGAAGAGCAGCCCTTCCACTCACCGGAGGAGGGAGTCCAGGGGAGCCAGGGACTGCGCCCACACTCACACAGCAACTGGGATGGCAAAAGCTATGGCGACAGGCCATATCTGGAAGCCACCGCTGGATGCCAGACGTTGTGGAGTGGAGACCCCACCTTCCAGTGGGCTGCATGGACTTGAACATCCCAGGGTGAGCATGAGGGCCCGAGGACCTGGGGTCCCCATCAAGGTTTCTGGTGGCTGCCCTAGGCTGCTTGTCTGACCCCACTGAGCACCCATAATTGTAAGGAGCTTAACTTTGACTTAGACAAAGTCATTATGACCTTTCTAGCACCCAAGGCTGAGAGAGGAAATCCACACGTGCACCTTCCCTGAGGTCCCTGGATGCCATGATCTATTGGCTCAGGTGTCTTAACTAAGGGTGAACAAAAGAGGCCACTGTGTGCTCTAATTCACTTCCCCAGAAAATTTTACAGACATTTCACTGTCCTTGCCTCTCTACTTTTATTTCTCACAGCACCTACCCCCTGGTCCAATCAGCACTCATATAGTCATGCAAGCCTTGAATTCCAAGCCCTCAGGGGTCCAGCCTACTGACCAGTCCACCCACACCCAGCCAGTGCCTGGCCTCCCCACACAGCTCCACCCAAGGCCCAAAACCCTTTTCTAGGCTGGATGTGCAGGGCCTTTGGCCCGGTGTCCTGGACAGGCAGATGAGCAGTGTCCATCTGAATGTGTGGTGGAGAGGACCATGCCCTCCAGCCAGGCCCCCAGGGACAAGGACAGCATACCCCTTCAGCCACTAGTCTCTGCAGCTTCTTTGCAAACAGGGATTAGGCAACAGAGGCAACAATGTCCCTCTCTATGAGCATCTGACCTTATCTGGAATGTGTCATCAGCTTCAGGAATCATGGCTTATGTCAGTGTGGATGACAATGGCCTCCACGGCTTCCAAACTGGGATTGCTTTGCTCTCACCAGCAGATGTAAACCAAGCCTGTGGTAAATGGCAATAAATGGCTTGGAAAGAAGCAGTGGGTCCCTCACTGTCATCAGCCACTGGAGGGCAGGGAATGGGCATCTCTCGAGCACCTCCCTACACCAGCCTCATTAAATGGGGTGGGGGAAGAAGGATCAAACCAGGCGCTGCACGACCTCAGCCTGAACTGGGCAGGGCATGACTCAAAGTCAGGTTGTGGTCAGCAACAGTCCCTGCCCAGGCATCAGGCTCCATTTCCTTCAGAAGCTCCCACGTTCCAGATTACACTCAGCCTTGCCGCTGGTACTGGCTCAAGGCCTAGACAGGTTCTAACCCCGGGGCATTGGTACCATCTGGAGGTTTAGGAAGGTTCTGACCCTGGGGCATTGGAACCTATGCAAGACTGGTAGGGTTCATGCTATGAGCGATGGGAGGGCAACAACATAAAAGCAGCATTTTCCCTTCAATCAACCACCTTCTCTCTGTGTCTCCCGTGATGCTTCAGTCACATGTCAGCACTGACTCCTGCTGCACATTGCTTCCTCTAGCATCTTTTTATCAGAATCATAACACACAGATGTCAACATGGTATCTTAAAAATTGTTGATAGAGTGTGGCTTTGGATAAGCCCTTGGAAGCCATCACCTGCTGTACACAACACCAATACACAGACACGTTCTGTAACTGTTCCACTATGATAGAAGTGTTCAGTGAGATGCGGGAAGAATTTCCAAGTTTCTTCCACCAAAAACTATTCCTGAGGGCCTAAAAATAAGCACCTAGTACCTCTGCCCCTAACTGTGTGCCAGGCACTGCTCTGGGTACCTACAGATACTAGTGTTAGCAAACACTTACTGAGGTCCTACCATGTGTCGGGACAGAAAAGAGACAGGAGACACAAATGTTTATACAGATGCCAGTGTGGTCACAGTAACAGATCTGAAAGCTCAGGTGAGGGAGGTACTAACTCCAGCCAGCACAGGGAGAAAGGGTTCCCGTGGCTTCTCAACTGGGTCTTGGAGGATGAAAGGAGTTTCCAGGGTAGGGGAAGAAGGATCAATAGCTGGTCTTCTAAGACAAGAGAACAGCATATACAAAGGGACAGAGAATTCATAGGCCTCACTCCCTGAGCAACAGCAAGGTGCTCAGCAATGCAGAAAAGAGGTGACATAAGCAGGGGAGTGGGAAATGCCATGTGAGCCAAAGCGGGGAAGGTGGGAGAGGACCAGGTGTGAACAGCCTCTGATACACCAGCTGACAATAGAGCACTCTGGGCCAAACTGTTACAAAGTCTAAGTGAAAAGTGGGACAGAGGGAGAATTCCACATGATCAGTGGAAACCATCTGCCAGCTCAGTGACCTGGGGATTGCCATCCATCCATCCATTCATTCATTTATTCAGGCATGGCCAACGAGGTCCCACTAAGCACACAATGCTCCATAGGGCCCATGGCTCCACCCAGCTGGGGACAGAAAGCAACAAAACAAAGGTATCCTGAGGGATTACCCTGAGCTGAGCCCAAACAGCAGGATCCATGATGGAGGTGAACTTGCACCTGAGCCTGAACAATTCAGTCTGCAAAGTTGGGGGAAGGGGTGGAATGCCAGTGCATTGAAGAGCATAAGCCCAGGTGTGACGGTGGATGGCGTGGGGCATGCTCATGCTTGGGGAGAAGGGGTCTGTGAGAAGGCGGGGGAGGTTTGGTGCAGACTGCTGCAGAGAAGGCCTTCAGTGCCAAGTTCAGATGGTAGAGCTCTGTCACAGGAGAAAAGGAGCCACCACCACGTTGGGAACTGCAAACAGCTGATGACAGCGCTGGGGAGACTGATGATGGCAGCCCCCCAGCATGTAGCCAAGACCACAGAGGAGAAGCAGCTCATAACCAGGGTACTGGCCAAGGAAACATCCTCAGGGCACCCAAGAGACTGTCGTCTCCCCAGAACTGGCACTGCCTCCCAGGGCAGGCGAGACCCAGGCAGGCTGCCCCTGCCCCTCCAGCCACCACAGCCAGTATAATGCCGCCTCCCTGCATCTCCGGTCATCAGACTCAACCATCCTCTGCCCCCACTTGTCCCCTTCCCTCCTGCTGTTGCTCCCCCAACAGGGCTCTTCCCTCCTTCTCCCACCTCCAGCTGGGAGCACACCTTTTCTAAACACCCACTACAAGGCCCTCCCCTCCCCTGATCCCCAGGGCACAGTATGCGGATGGCTTTTCACCTTCACACACCACCCGGTCTTGTGGTGTCTGTACACGTCTCAGCTCCCCAATGTCCGATCCACCTCTATGACCGACGACCCCCATGGAGCCCAGTGCAGGGCCTGGCCTGTGAGATCATGATGTAGAGGAAGCACTGGGCATCCATAGGATTGTGCATCCAGAAAGGGTCCCCAACCTTGTCCCCTGTTCACCACCATGCCCCCATCACATGCAAAATAGATGGTCTACCACAGAAACTCAATCAAAATGTTGAGAAGAATAGAAAGAAGGAATGGGAAGAGAAAAAAGCAAGGGTGAGTAAGCAGGTAGCAGTGGGCGCAGGGGCTGCAAGGGAGCACGCTGCTGAGGCTGAGGCCACGTACAGCTGGCAGGGTGGCCAGCAGGGTTGCAGCCCCTCCATGGTGTCCCCTTTGTGATGTTCACTGGTCAAGTGGGCAAACCCCAAGCCTGAGCAAGGGGCGAGCCCCACCTGCTTGCTGTAGTAGGTACAGTCCTGAAAACTTGAGCTGCATTCATTACTTTTCAGGGGAAAAAACTGCATTTTACTCCAGATGCCCAAGAGTAAGTTGGCTAATTTTGAGGCTTTCCGTGGGGAATTCTTTTGAACAAAGAAGAATCACTGCCTAATTTATGTTTGATAAATGATGATTTCCTCCACCAAATTTCTTAACACAGTGAGCACCCGTATGTTATGACATCAGGGGCCAGCAACCCTGTCATTGCCCCCATCCCCATCAGAACCACGCGGATGGCATGTGACCCAGGGCATTCCCACCTCTGTGGTGCTTTCTGCCAAACCAGGCTGTACTTCTTTCCCTCCTTACTGATCCCTGTCTGAGCGATACATCAGTAACTTACACAGGGGACCAGAAACACACTGATACTTCTAGCTCTCACACAAGACTTCCTTCTTAGAAAAAAAATTCCCTGCCCACATCCTGTCCACCGAAAGAACACTTAATCAATGAAAAAATTAACTGTATCCCTAAATAAAGAAGTGTAGATATTTTCCTTACAGTGCTTTATTAATTTGTAAATACCATTATTGAATTTTTGAAAGTTCTAATTTAAATGTATTGATCTATTATTGTTTTGTAGATTTTCCACCCAAATGTCGTGGAGGAAATGAATGGCTAGAGCTGGACCATGGCAGCTGCGGAAACTCTGCCAAACCGTCAAAGAAGAGCTTTGCTGCACATGTGATGCATAAGGAATTACATGGTGTCCAGTCCTGACACGTTTATGCTTCATTCAAACTAGACAACTTGCTTTTAGTAACTGTGTCAGCAGCCCTAGAATGGGAAACGGGACGCGAGCACACAGCGTTCTCCTTGCGGGTGGGTAGCAGGAGGAGACAGTGACCAATGGAAAGTGAGCAGACACGCCAGCCAAAGTGGAAACAAAAGAGGGTCCATTTTACTCAAAATGTCTTACAGGGCCATTCAGGCACCAGTGAAGCCAGAGAATGGAGAGCATTCTCCTCCCTGTGCTTGCTCTCTTCCAAGAAAAGAATCCGGAAAAGAAATATTTGCTGATTTCCCCTGTAGTAAACGTCATGGAAATTTAGTCAACAACACTCGGATACATTCAAGTTATATGGATAGGGTTACAAGATGGACTAAAGGACTTTATAGGTCCATGAGGTCAGCTCCACGCCCCTATGCACCTCACCCAGTCCCCTACACACCTCACTCGGCCCCCTAACACCACCCTCTCACCCAAAAAGCCATCATCCACAGGGCAACCAGTTTACCAATCACATCACACCACTGCCCTGCCCAAGCCCATAAAGGTTTCCCATTGATCTGGGAATTAGCCCCTTGCCTGGCCTGTGAGCCCTTGCCTGAAGCACCCCTCCACAGTGGCCTCACCTCACTGTCTTTCCTTTCTGTCCCTGATGCTGTGGCCCCAGCTCCCCCAGCACACCAGTCCTGCTCCCACCTCAGGACTGCACCCCCACAGGCGCCCCTCTGTGTGGATGCCTGGATCCATCTTACTCTACAAGTCTCACATCAAAGGCCCCTTTCCCTGGGAGACCTCCCAAGACTACCCCACCTCAATTAGGCCCCACTCTGTTTCACACCACCCTCTTTCCTCCCACTCATGTATTAGATGGCTGTGTAGCCTCTGCCTCCACTCCTCCCCCTGCCCAGAATTTAAACAAGGACTTTGCCTGGCATCCAACCCCCAGCACAGTGCCTGGCACACAGCAGGTGAAAAGAAGCATTAATCTAATCAAGAGAAATGGGCTACTTGCTTCACACGTTGGGGGGCATGATTTGTGCTGGTTACGTAGCAACAGGCATTGAGCACCCAGGCGGACACAGGGCAGGTCCCTGTGGAGCAGCAGCCAGATGTGGCTCCTCCAACAAACAGCGCACACCTGCCCTCAGGAAGCTGCTCTTCCAGGATGCTCACTCCCAGAGCCTTAGGGCTGACCATCTGAGGGCACAGACTCCTTCTGGCCTGCGGGGCTTCTGTCTGAGGCCATAGATGAGCTTGCCTGCAGAGTCTGACAAATCAGTCAAGTCACTTTTGAATTATAGAGCACTGAAAAAATTAATATTTATGACTCCTCCACGTCTTACCTTCTTTTGGCCAGTCATAACCAAGACTCATTTTGGCCTTGAAGCTCCCTCAGGCTGAGCCACCACATTCTTTGCAGGGTGGACAGGCCTGGCTGGGTTGGTAACGCCGTCTAGGCCACACATCACAGGGCAAGCCCATCTGCAACACTCACAGCGCACTCCCATGTAATTGACAGTTTCCTGACAATGTTTGAGCCCTTGTATGAATTTCTGTGCAGGTAACAAGTGCTTTAGGCCAGCTAATTAGGGGAGCAATTACCTAATTGTGCCATGTAAAGCTGGGACAAAAGGCCGACTGTTGGCCCAAAAAAAATTCTGTTTGGGGGAAAAGGCCCTCCCTGAAGAAGGCACTCCTGCCTGGGGCTACATTTTGTGTTTATTTCTACGTTTGGGCTCTTCAGCACCAACACCTGCTGGAGCTGCTCCGCCCTTGAGGCAGAGCTTCACATCCTCCAGGGTGCTGGGTCTTACTCCAGAAGGCTCCACTCCACGGCTCACACCGTGGGAGACCTTAGGTGAGACACTTCACCCCTCTGGGTGGAAGAATGAAATGAATGAAAAGAATGAAAGAATGAAAGAAATGTTGCTCCCTCATCTATACAGCATTTTCAAGACGCCCTCAGGGCTGCTGTGAAGATGAAATCAGGCAAGGCAGGTAACACACTCAGCACAGCACCAGGCACAAAGAAAAGCGTTCATTACCAACAGTCAGTATTCGAACCAGGCTCCCACAGCGGCTTTGTGAAGTGATCCCAGGACCATTCTAATGTCCCTCCTACTGCAGCAGCTGCTGCGGCCGCCACAGTGAAGACTCCCATCTCAGGGCCGGGCTTCCCTTCGTTGGCCCTGCCCAGCACCTGGGCAACCACTCTGGGTCTCCTCCCACCTGTGTGCCCAGCCCTTCACCTCAACAACCTTCAAACCACCCCTCTTCTGGTGGTCATGCGCAGCCCCTCCTGCCTTCACCCTCTTCGGCTCTTAGACCCCCAGGCAAGGAGGACATGGCCCCGCCCTATCCTCCTTCCAGTTAATTCCAACAAGCACCAACTCAATTTATTTGTTTTTATTTAATAATTTATTTAATTAACTCAAGGTATCCCCAGGAATTGTGCAGGATGGAGAGGGCCCCATGGAGAAGACACAAGCCAGGAATCCACTTTGCTGGCCTTGGGGGCTGTCCTTGGCTTGCAGAGAACCAAGTTTCACATCACTGACTTGCCACGTGGTGCACAGCTCGGGCTCCGCCACTAGTCCTGGCCTGGGGCTCCCCACACAGGCTCCCCACACACAGTCCTGAAAAGAACTCCCATGACCAGCTGGACAAATGAGGAGTGGGGACGTTTTACTCATACCTTCCTACAATACTGCTGTGTAAGCTCCAGTTAAGAGAATACACAAACTTCAAAACAGCTCATGTTTGGGAAAGAAAAATAAAAGAAGCAGTCTAAATATTTCACATCAGGTATTTAGGAAGTATTTGAAGTGATTGCACATACATTATTTCCAAATGGCTCTCCCTACAAGCTGGGCATTTGCTGGGACTGGTGTCATTGCACCCTCTCTCACATTCCTTACTTCCAGGATGCAGAAATCCAGAAAGCCACCAAGGTCACTTGGGATCGGCAAAGATGAGGGCCCAAACACATGTCCCTCCAGCACCTGGCACAGTGTTTCACCCTTGGGAAGTCAGGCAAGTTGGAGCAGACACAGAACAGGAGCTCTATCTTGGGGGAGGTCAGCAGACAAGCCGTTTCAACTCTCTCAGCAGGTACTGAAGATTTCCTCCTTTTCTTTATGTAAGAAAACTCACTAGTGTGTGCTCCTCCCAGGCATTCTCTCTCCCCACAACCATTGTATTTGCTGCTCCTTGAAAGCATAGGGACCAAGGCCGGGGCGGGGTAGGGGATGGAAGAGGAAGGAGCAGGGCACAGACACGGGGAGATGGAATTGCTTCTATCTACAGGTGCGTCAGAGAGTGGTCCAGGCATTTCCCGCCATCTCAGGAGCCAGACCACCCCAGTTCAGCGCTGGGAGTGTCAAATCCCAAGTGTCAGAAGACACAGAACACTGGAAGGGGTGTCAAGACGGGGACAACGATGGGGTCAGTAAGTGCTACTTTGTCCTTTATAAGAAGCCTCCACCAATAGCTGATTCCGTCTCGGCACAAGACAGGCAGGCCATGGGTGCTCTCAGACCACCTCAAAGTTGAGATCTAGTCACATAAAGTCAAATCCCTTGTTAAAGGGTGCATCAAGTTGGAAACAGGGCTGGAGTTTGACTCCAAGGGCCTTTTCTTCTAACTTCATGGAAGCAGCTGGAAGGGGGTAGCCACAGGAGCAGGCTGGGCTCCGAAGAACCCACACAACTAGTTCATTGAGCGAGGCTCACACGAGAACCACACAGGACTCTGGCCACATCCTGAGCCTAGAAGGGCTGTTAGCTGCACCCAGGCACTGAGCCTGTCCCCTCCTTCCCCAGGCTGTTGTTGTGTCGCCTTATATGGAGCCTCTCTTCTTCACATCTCTGCCCCAGCGTCCAGCCACATCAGGTCTGCCAGTGACAGGCTCTCAGAGAACCTCCACCCCTTCCAGAGCCCCACTCAGGTTGGCTGTAGCCTGTGGGCCCAGAAGGCAGGCACTGGCTGCCTTGGGCTCGCCCCAAGATTCCAGCCCAGGCCAGGAAGCAGATTCCCACAAACATCTACTGGCCAACTCACCCAGGCCCCTCTGTGTGCTGGCTGCTACAGCAGGTGCTGAGGAGGGCAGTGAGCACAGCAGCAATGCCCTGGCCTCAGGAAGCACAGCCTTTCCTTGGGGGGCAGGGAATAATCAAGGAGGCAGGCAGAGACGGCCATGTCACAGAGGTGTTCTGAGGACACAAAGCAGGGCAACGTGAGAGGGACTGAAGGGAGATGCTAGATGGGTAGAGGGTTAGGGAGGGCTTTTTTGAGGAGGGACAGCTGAGCTGAGGCCACATGATGATCTGAAGGAAGACAGGTCTGGTCCAGGCAGGAGAAAAGACAAAAGCAAAGGCTACGAGTCGCTGCTGCTATGAGGACCCTCCCTCCCACCTCTCTCTGGGCCTCACCCCTTCTGTTCTCTAAGGTGAGAACTTGTCCAGCCCAGCCTTCTGAGCGCTAAATGGAACTCGAACACACAGCATGAATTGGCCAGTAGGTGCTCAGTAAGTGCTAAACTGAAATAGGGCTGTGCTGCCCTGGGCCTGTGCCAGCAGGGTTATCTGGATTTTAGTAATGGGGGAGGGTGTCTGATGGGGAAGCACACACGTGCTCAGATCACAGAGCCCATCGCCTCTGGAGCCGAACCCTTTTGGGCTGGCCCACCAGAGTGGATCCTACAAAGACAAATCCACAGGGGTGAAGATACAGGGCAGGAGGTCAGGAGGCCAAGAGCTACCATCACCATCAACAAACAGGTGCATATGGTGGGGGGATGTCAGAGCATGGACCACAGACACACAACACCTGGCACTTAATCAGGGACAACTGTCAAAAGAAACTTAGGCATCCAAGGAGCCACTGGAGGGCAAGGGACTCAGGAGGGCCACGGCTCCCACCCCCAGCCTGGGGACACAGGCATCACACTGGAGTCCCACACTCACATGTGCACACCCACATGCACTTGTTGATCACACACACTCACCACTCACAGACATGCTTATATGGTTCACTGATGGTAGCTACACCCACAAACCACAACAAATGACGTGTGCACACATATAGTCACACTCATGTACACATACACATGCATTCACATACACCTGCACACACATGGATATAAACTCACGAGTTGCAAACATGCACACACACACCATATGCACACACATGAAGACATGCATGCACCCATGAAGCAGGCACTCACATATGCATGCAGTCACACACTTGTTACTCACACCCACACACACACAACCATTCTCATACCTACACACACATTTGGGGCACACTCCTGCCAGCTTGTTGGAGCATGGACACCTGCCCACACGCGCGCGTACTCATGTGCACACATGCACATGCACAGGCGCAGGCCGGAGGACCCTCCCAGCCAGGGCGCCCAGGCAATGCACCGTGCGGTGTGAGTGGTGAGCTCCCCAGCAGAGGCTGCAGGGAGGGCGCAAGCCACGCCGGGCTGGAGCCTGCGCTCAAGGGGCCCGGCGGGTCGCTCAGGGGCCGGCGCGGTCAAGGAGAGCCCAGCGCCGCAGCCCCGCCGGTGACAGCCATGCACCAGCAGCTGTCTCGGCGTGGGGACGGCGCCTCTAATTGATCTCATTATCTGTGCTCGGCAAGGTGAAGTGCGACCGTTCGGCGGGGCCCGCCGGCTGGCAGACGGCGGCAAGCGGAGGCAGCGCTCGGCCAGCGGCCGCGGCAACACCTGGCGCGCTGCCAACGAACGCAGGCGGCGGGCTCTCAGCAGCCGGCTTCTCGCTTAAGAAGAGCGAAATCGCCTTGAAACACCCCGAGCGTAGGCGGCGCCTCGGTTACGCATTCCTTTGTTACACCCTCCGTCTTGGTTAATTATTGCTAAAGCTATTATGTCCAATTTCCCCTCACCTTCCACCCTCCCAGGGCCGCGGCCAGATCTCCGGCGCTTCCCTCCTTCTGGAACCAGCGACAACCCTCTGCTGGGGCTGCCTGCGCGTGAAGGGCGCTCTTCCGGCTCTGGGTGCCCCGCGCCACCAGGCCAGCCTCGTTCCTTCAGGCCGTCCTGCGCGCTCCCGCCTGCGCTGGCCACGCAGGGGTGGCCTGGCAGCAACCCTCGTCTCCCATCCCGGCAGACACTTCCTCGCTGAAAGATAGAGGACAGAGACAGCCCGAGGACTTGCAGAAAGGGAAACAAATAGGAAACACTCAGTTTGTTGTGTTTTCCTCGGGTTTGTTTTCATGCCAAAAAAATTACCCCCTTTGTCTTTGCGCAAAAAAGGCAAAGCGGACACCTTCTGCTGGGCACCGAGATGTTGCCAACTCGCCTTTCTTAAGGGCAGCTCCTGTTCCCTTTCCAGCCTCACCAGATATATTTTTAACATAAAAAACACTATATTTAATTGGTTATGGATCTCTGTTCTCTTAGCACTACTGGATATCACAGAAAAACACATTAGTACAGAGCAATTAGTGCGATGGCAGTAAACAACTAAGGCACTATTAAGCTGTGGGTGATTAAATAGTATTACTTTTTATTTTTTATGGTGCTAGACTAAAAGATGGAGGAGATTTAAAAAATATATATCCTATTAATATTAACATAAAATATAAATAACAGGTGTCTTCCACTTCTTCTAAAGGTACAATTTATACTCAGCACTTCAATCTATAGAGTCACTCTTTTTTTTAATGAAAAAAATCACTTTATACACTCTGCAGCAATATTTCTTATCTTCATGCACCCAGATATTTAAGCAGAAGTATTATTTAATTGGAATTATGGAGTCAGGCGAAATAATGCCCATACCTATATCACCACAAAAAAAATAAAGCTTCCTTGCAATTGAAATATACTCCATCATTTTATCTTTGCAAAGAGCAAATCAAGCATTATGTGATAAACTGCAGGCCAGGGCAAACAGGCAGGCAGTGAGTGGGCTGGGGCCTGGGCTGCACCTTGCTCCAGGACCATCCTCGCCCAGCACCCATGGCAGCTCAGGCCGCTCTCCCTGCGTGTGTGTAGATCATCCTCCCGGTTCTGGCACATCTTTTCCTCGGCATCTGATTAAGTTAACAATGTGCTGCTATTTGCATGCAGATTTGCCGGGGCTTTCTCTCCAGCTGCTCCCGGAGACTTGGTCTTTCTCTGCGTTGTGATAGCACAGCAGTCCCTAAATGCAATCTTTGTCAGACCCAGGTGTGCTCTCATTGAGGACGCCTTCGTTCCAAGCAATTTTTCTTTCTGTAGCATTTATAAGGCTCTATTATAGTATAGCCACATCTGGAGGAAAATTCTCCTATTAATTATATACTTTTACCACTAGGAAGACAAATTCTAAAAGATACCAACATTTTTGTTGTTGTTGTTCTTATCTCTTTGACAGCCTGCATTTTATTTTATTTTGTTTTGTTTTTCCAGGCATTTCAATATTTAAAGAGCCATTAACCAAGGGGGAAGGGAAATTTCTAGAAGAGAAACAACAGGCCTAAAATCTTAGTGTTAGCCCTACCTTACCTCACCCAGGCAAGTCTGCAGAAAGACATAATTTGAGGCCTCTTAGAGGGCCCTGGGGCTGAGTATGGGGCTCAGCATGCGGACCAGGCAAGTGAGAAACAGTTGTGTTTTGCTAAAATTTAAAAAAGAAAAAAAAAACAAGGCAAGCGCTATTAACCTTTAACTTTGTCTGCTCCCAAGTGGACACTTACCTCACCAAACGCCAGACAATTCGATTCCTCCACAAACCAAAAGCAGAACCAAACTGGATCAGTATGATAACCCAGGAGCTATGTGTTCTTTGTGGCGTGGGGGTAATTTTTCAATCAGGTTCGAGGCAGATTAAAAGAAAAGTCTGGAGCCAAGTATTCATTCCCATTTTTCAGAAAGAGTCAAGAACCTTTGCCCAAAGTCTGAAAGTTACTTTAGAGCCAGATAGGTGTTCTGTGGGGTTTTGTTTTTCTTTGGGGTGGGGGGGGATGTTATTTCTAATTTAGTCTTCTTTTTAAAAATCTTTTATTATAGTCAGATCAGACAGTGGTGAGGGGGAATGGACAGAATTAAACTGAAATGTAGGAAAAGTTTTAACAATTGAATGGTCCCTGATGGGATTTATAATACATTTGAAGTGCTAGAAAAGGTATTTTTCAATTCAAGAATTATTTTGCAAAGGTATTTTTATGTACTGTATAAATAAGAGCACATGGTGAGTATGTGTGTGTATATACATATATATATATATATATATATATATATATATGTATGTAAGTATGTATGTATGCGTGTGTAAGTGTCCTTTGCTGGGGACCTGCTCATACACACACACAAAGAAAATTGAATTACTTTGAGAACAGGGAAAATTAAAATGAAACCATTTTTACTTTCCAAGTCAAACTCTATCAGGTAGAAATCCAAGCAGGTTTTGGCCACTTAGTCCAGCTCCTAGGCCAGCAATGCTGAAACTGCCTTCTTCTCCAAAGCTGGCATCAGAAAAAACCCAGGGCCATATCCCAGCAGGACCCGGGGTGGCTCCCGACTGGCCACACACCAGCAGTGAGATCACACCAGAGGGACCTTTCTGAGCCCTGCCTCTGAGGGCCAGAGTTACTGCACCACTAGCAGCCTCTGCTCACTGGTGCTAACCCCTTGCCCTCAGAATGACCGATTCTTTCCCCTCTTCCCAACCACCGATGTCTGCATGCAGACAGAGGCTAGAAAGGTCCCCAAATTAGGGTCTGTCTGTGGTTCATACTTTAGCCTCAGTTTCTTCAGCTCTGAAATGGGAAGAACAAACTCTACTCCAAGTGGGTATCACATGAACAAAGGACTGTGACTAATGTTCGGAATATAGATAATAAACAAGGGAAAAGTTTAATGAGCTTCTTTTTCCTTATGAATTAGCTGCCTCTCCTTCCCCCCAAAGAAACATAAGCAGCAGATTCTGGGTCCGTGACACTTAAGAATCTATGCATTTTTTAAAAATATAGTTTTAGACAAATAAAACAAGGAGAAAGAACTGATTTTTAACATCTGACCCTTTTGAGGCCACTTGCCTTTTAAATCCTTCAGCTTGCTGGCATCCCAGCCCCACAGATACCCTCCTGTAAAGACAGAGCAGGGAGACAGATGCAATGATACTGGATTACATCACTGGATAGCATGTGGCATTGAGGGGAGAAAAAAAATAAGAAAAGACAAATGACATTTTGCTGCTCTAGTGTGCTATTTTAGAGGGGATGGCTTGACTTTTGGCCCAAACGCATATGCCAATGGCAGGGCTAACTCCAGGGACTCACAAAAAAGAATGTGTGTTCACAGCTGTACTGTACACCAATACAGATTACATGTTTTCAGTGTTGCGGCCACAACAGAATGCTAATTAACATACTGGAGTGATGAGAACGGCTGCAAGGGCCTTATTGTTCCATTATTTCATGAAGCCCAGCTGCCTTTGTTTATGTCACTTATCCTCTCGTGCCACAGGTTTTTACTCCAAAAATACTATCCCAATACAACGTTAATATTTAAAAAACAAAGAGGTGGCAGATTGTCATTTTTGTGTCAGTCTCAAACTGCAGAACTGTTAAGCTGTTCTGGTTCGGTATTTAGAAATAATTTAACAGCCATATTCAGACACTGCCTGCATTCTAACATAATGGCTGAATACTTGAACCAAGCAAATGCATAACTATCCTGACATCACTTATGAGATTTAGATTGGTCAGTTAATGGAAGTCTTTACCAGAATCAATACCATAACAGCTTCTTGAAATGAACGTGATTTTTTACACGGAGTGCTGCAAACAATAACTACAGAAATATACTACCTTTGTACCCGGCACAAAGAAGCTAAGATGCAAAATTAAGAAGCAATTACATTTTTGCAAACTAATATTACAGTCGATTATTAAAAACAAACACTTTCAAAAATATGTACTTATCATTAAATAATTGGAGAGCATTAATACCCCCCCACACCTGATTAATCATTTTTTTACACTTTTTAATAGCTGTTTCACCTGCTGGCTACATTATCAGGTTGCTATTAAGTATTGATATTGATGATTGTGTAATAATGGTTAAATGAAAAGCCATACTTAAAGCTTGCTTTTTAGTAAATTTTTTTTTTCATAATCCTCATTTAAGAGAATATTGTCTGCTGGCTAAATTAGTTTTTTTTTTTTCTTTTGCCTGGCTTGTGCATAAAAGTGACATTCTATAAAATACAGGTTTCCTCAAATAGTGTTCCACCAGCAATCTATACACACCACAGTAATTTGCAATCACGGTCGGGGAAGCTGTTGGCTCAAGCCCAAAATGTTTATGGTGCATTGCTTCCCCAAAGAACAAAAACACCCTGGAGTTTTACTTCAGATTTCCCTAAATGCACCTTTATTGACATCAGGTACAATAGTTGGGGAAATACGTAATATTCTAGCACAGATGCCATTCAACCAGAGTCATAAATTAAGTTAGAAAAGGTCTCCCCGAAAAAGTATAGCACTCCACTAATCAAAGCCACACTGTCGCTCAAGAACACGTAATCTTCCCAACAGCCAATTGAGTGAACAGCCATAGTTGCTTTTTAACGAGTTTAACTGGTAATCTCAGATAAATGGAGAACTGCTTGAAGTGTCTGCCTTGTATAAGGCAGTAATGAGAGGATTTAGAGCATTCTGTATCCCAAACTGAGTATAACCAAGAGAATGCCACAGGTGTGTCACCATCTACGATAAAGTGCTTTCTCAGCTATGGCCATCCCCCACTGTGGACACAACATAGATTTTTTTTAATTGGATCCAGGAGCTAGCTAAATCATCCAACTGCTCTGTGCTTAAGCCCCCAGCTAGCTTATATACCAATAATAATAAACTTTCCATAATAGCAGCTCAGCCTATTACTGTTTTTTTCTCTTAACCTAAAAGTGGAACCACTTTATTCTGATTGCAGCCACCGAAGAAACTTCTGAATTGGTTTCCTCCTAAAAAATTGCTCAAGAATTACAGAAGGGGTCCAGGTAAATAATATTCAATTATGTACGCACATATTTTCATAGGGGAACCTGCTTATCTTATGGTACCGGGAGAAAATAATATCATAACTCATCCCTTTGTAATTTGTGGAAGAATTTTTCCTCTTCCTTTTACGTTTATTTACCAGGTCAAAGCAACAGCCAGTCATACTGCTCCTGGGACAATGACAGTAACAACTAGGGCTGTGTAATCACAGATGGGTCAGACTCAATTTGATACAGCTTCAGTCTGGTCCTCTACATTCATGTTTTGTTTGCAAAAATAATATAGGGGCCCTGTGCTGCCATTCTGAACATTAGAAAAAGTGTTAAATTTATAAATAAGCGACCAGAATCTCTCAGTGGGCAGAAATTTCTTCAAGCTGAATACATGGTTCCACCATTTGGACCTATTTTTAACAATGTTAATTCCACTTAAACTTTATGAAAACTCTTTGGAAAATTTAACCTTGTGCTCTTGAAGCTGTAACTGATAAAACTTAATAGCAACAAAGCAGTGAAAGACTAATAAACTCATTATAGATCACATGAATGGGATGTCTGCGTGGCTGCCAGACAGCACACGTAAGCAGCTTCAGTTGCGTATAGCAAAGGCAAGCAAAGTGGTGTGGATGTGTGTGTGGACAGTTGGTGGGAAAGGGCTGGGTAACACTTCGCAGTAAGTTTGCTAATTCACTTTATTAGCAGTTCATTTAGAATTTTCAGATGCTAATTTTGGATGGATGCAGATAAGCTGGTATGGAAGAATGAGTTTTCCTGAGGCCTGAGAGCCACGTCAGTGTCCACACTTGCAGAATGGAATATGAGTCCTCAAAGCCCTTCCCACATGACTTCACTTCAACCAGGCCCCCTCCTTTGGACCCCAGTGGCCTCTCCCCAGCAAGATCCATGGACTGAGACCCAGAGCAGGTGAGCACAGAGGCTGCACCTTAAGACCTACTGTCCAAATTGCACCAACACACACATGTTCTGTTTGGCTCGTGTGGCCATTTAAAACAAACAAGTTAAGGGTTGTCAACTTGGACAAACAGTCTGAGTCCCATATGAAAATCTAGATTTCTGACTTCCTTTGAAAAATCCAGAGGTCTGGCTACACCAGACCACATTCCCATGGGCAGTCACAGGGCATGCGTTCTCCAGGCGGCCACTGCCCCATTCATTGATGGGAATGCTCTTGCCCCTGCTGCGTTAGTTTTGCAGCCCTAGTCTATGCCCTTAGAAGGCTGCTGATCAGACAGATGAACAGAAGACATGGTCAAGGGGAGCGTCACCAAAGGATATCTGGAGGATGGACAGGAAAAACGTGACTTTGCATCCCAGCACCCCCCCCATCGCACCCCCCCACCCCACCCCAGCAAATGAGTAGCTTGGTGAGTGAGTAACCCGCACATGGCTGCTGAAGCCAGTTCTGCCCCGTGCAAGTCCCTCTTTGCAGACAGTTAGGAAGCACATCCCCACTCCCCACCAACTATGAGAAGAGTCTATACATCCTGGGGCACAGAAATAGGAGGTGAGGCCAGAACACCAGGCATGAATTTCAGACAACCAGAGATAAAGCGGAAGATAGAGGGAAACACCCTGCAGACTTTAATAACCACGAGGAATCACACTTCTCGGCCTGGGGATAGCCAACAGCAATACTGGGATGGGAGCGAGCAGTAGGAAGGAGCAAGAGGAGGAAAGGAGGAGGATGAAGGGATGGGGGTGGGAGGTAAGACCAGTAATACGGGAGACTCCCCACATGGTGGTCACACGCGAAATCAGTGGTGCTGGGAGCCAGGGACAGAGAGGTCGCCCATCCCTGCTCTATTCCAGACTCCTGCTACTCACCACTGTAGCTGGAGCTGCATCACGTGGCACTTCTTGGGGTCTGGTTAAAAATGAGCATTTTTGGCTCTTCCCAGACCTCCTGAATTAAACACACACGGATTTACCCACTGAATGGGAAAGCTGAAGTGGCTGTTCCAGGTCCCCACCCCTGGAATGTGTGAACTGCAAGGAGTCCCACTACCAGAAGGTACATTTCTAATGGTGATACATTGTTCCCAGTCTGTTTACCTCAATGATACTCTTTTAGACCATCAATAAATAATGGTTTCAGTAGTCAGATATTTAATTAGCACTAAACTCTTGTACTTCATATAAGTTAGAGCCTTGCCTGGGACACTTGATTTGGAAAGTAACCTAGCCCTCAAGATGAAAATGAAGTATTAGCATGTCAGCAGTAGCCTCATCATGGTGTGCTCCCCTTCAGCACCCCAACCCTGCAGGGGAACAACATGGCTCTGCTTCCAAATTTCGCCAGCAGGAGGGTTTGGCAGAGGGGCTTTCAGAGGTGAGCAGCCAGACTTTCTAACATGGAAAGGAGCTGTTAGCCCCTACAAAGTGAGAAATGGAAAAACTTACTCTTGTCAAATTTGGAATCAAACTTTCATTCTTTTATCTGAATTTCCTTTTGAACCTCAAAGCTGTGAGCTGTGGCCCTGCCTTAGGGCCCTTACAAGAGGTATGCCCCCTGTCGTGGTGCTGCCCATCTTCACAGAGCTTAGACTCCATGTCACTTCCCCAGAGGGACCTTCCCTGATCTCTCAATCTCAGCTAGGCCTAGTGTCTTGGCTTCATATCCCCCTATTTTAATACTCTGTATGGCACATGTCCCTACAGATACTTTTCTGATTTCTTCATTGGTTTGTCTATTTGTTTATTGCCTGCCTCCTCCAACTAGAATGTCAGTTACCTAAGGGCAGGAACAATCTGTTTTGTTCTCTGCTATATTTCCAGGGCCTAAAACAGGGCCTGGATCATCAAGCAAGATGTGAAAAAGAAGGGAGGGAGGTAAAATGGATGTTAACTAGAAGATGGATGGATAGATAGATGATAGATAGAAAATAGGTGTATAGATACATAAACAATAAATGGGTGGATGGACAGATGGATAGACGGACAGAGGATGGATGGAAGGATGGATAAACAATAGACTGACATCTAGCTCAATCAATAAAGCACTTCAGCTAACACAGAAGAGCATGGTGCCTACTTTTAAGAATCTTATAATCTGGAAGGGAAGTGACAATGTCAGAAAACATGTCCCAGCAACTGCTCGCAGCATTGTCGAATGTGACCAGAGCAAGGCATGACTGAATGACAGGGAGGGATTCTGAGGGCAGGCAGGAGATCAGGGGAGAGCTCGCTGTGCGCAAGAGTGGGCAAGGGGCTTCCTCAGGGGCTGGGGAAGCAGGGGCTCCGTGGAGTAATGAGCCAGACCCTAAGGACCTGGCTGGACACAAACACTACAAACAGGGCCACACAGTGATTCCCAGAGGTTTGCAGACAGGCCAGCAGACACACACGATGACTTTATGTGATACACAGAAAAACTCCCTTAAAAATTTAATTAATACTTATTTAATTATTTTAATATTCAATTTGAAAAAACATGTAATTGGCATATCAAACCAGAGATTTCACAGATATTATTTAGGACAAAGCTAAATACAGTTTGTAATTAAAAGAAGTGTGCCCTCTTAAAAAAATATTAAGTCTACAAGCTGGTGGTACTCAGTGTGTTCAAAATCAAACAAGAGGTGTGTGAATGATGAAGTGCTTGGCTTAGAGCGAAGGAGTTATTCCCTACGTAAACTGTGCTTCCTACCCCACCCTGGAGGGCTGGAAGGTCTCATGCACAGGAGGCCTTCTCCGCTGGATCTGGTCCCCAGCTGGGCTGCCAGAGGCAGTGGTGGGCTTAACA
Source organism: Manis javanica (assembly GCF_040802235.1). Lineage (NCBI taxonomy): Eukaryota > Metazoa > Chordata > Mammalia > Pholidota > Manidae > Manis > Manis javanica. The sequence goes on from NC_133172.1 coordinate 23,583,572, forward strand.
GTCCCTTCCTGGATTTGTGAAAGTGCAAGGATGTGTCCATGCACACCAGGAACCTCCCTGGGCACACAGTCCCCACTCTGCCAAAGCTACACGGGAAGCAGGAAGTGCTCCAAGGAGAAAATCCAGGGGCTGATCCTGCCTCTTCCAGAGGCTGCCAAAGAAGCTCCAGAAAGCCCCTCCCCTTCTCAAGAAGAGAAGGAGGAAGGGGGGAGGGAGAGAGAGAGGGAGAAAGACAACAGAGGAGGGAGAGAAAGATGGTGGGGTGGAGGGGGAGAGGTAGAGAGAGAATAAGAAAGAGAGACTAAAGGCCAAATGCTGGCTGAAGTCCTTATCAGGAAGAAAAATTTTAAAATGCATGAACTCTATTTATACCCTGAATAAACAAGATAATTACGTGTTCATTTCATAAGTTGTGCCTTGATTTCAAGATCACCAGTGGCCATGAATGTTTGTATTTCATATGAGCATGTTTAAAAGCCACGAGTCTTGACCCTTCTGACCAGGAAGCTAAGCTTAGTCAGCACTTTCACACTGTGATCAAGGCATAAAGCAGAGAATTGAACAAACTAACATTTTACTCTTGGAATTGAAGGATAAGCAGAAGAACTGATGAATCTGCTAATTGTTCCATTGTTCTCGCCTGCTCTTGACATTGGCATACACACCCTTGTATAACCTAAAGTGCATCTTTTGTATATGTTTGAAAAGAAAGATGTGTGTGACCCTGATGAATGTAAGTGTGGGGTTTTTTTAAAGAGCAATCCCTTTTTTATTATTTCTTAAAGGCCAAATGGTGGTTTGCAGTTCACGGCCTGGCCTGAGAGTGTGGGGAAACCAGCTGCAAGAGAGTCCGGCCCCCTAAAACCTAGTGCTGCTGCTGTATCCCCTCCTTCTTTCTGAGGTCACGTAAGCCCCAACCAGAGAAACACAACACCCAGTCCTGCCACAGGCCGATGGCGGTACTCTTCGTGCCCACTCCTGCTTCCACTGCCTGGGCCAGCACCACTGGCTCCACAATGCCAACAATTTGGCTGCCCACTCCCTGGACACACCCCAATTAATCACCAACACCCTCCCTCACCTGGCATGTGGCTTCTCCTCTCACTTTCAAGCGCCTCCCCTTACCTCCCCTCTCCTACTTCTATCCTAAGTTCCATCAAAACACAGCTACTTGTCAATCCCCAGCACCAACCCACCCCATTTTCCACAGTCTCCCCCTCCTCTATTGCCTCTGCCTGGACCGACGCCACCCCCACTCCCACCCCTGCCCCCAGCATTGCGTCTGGCAAGTCCCCACATTCTGCAAGCAACTCCTCTCTTACCACCTCCTCATATCTGTTTGTGACATTCCCCCTGGTCCCAAGGTCCAGCTCCAACACCAGCTCTCCAGGACATTTCCTGAGCCACAAACTTCCTGGCTTTTCCCTTCTCAAAGGGCTTGTAGTTCTGAACACACAGTATGCACACAACAATTATTAGCACCTTTATGATTGTCAACATGTCATTCACATTGCTCTTATTAACTGATTTCTTCCTCTCAAGTTTGAATCCATGCCCCTGTTTAATCTCTGAGGTGCCACGGTCACATTCTCTTAGGGTACAGCTGTCTGTTACTTCTGCCCTCTGCATTTGTACCTCTTATCGCTTAGGATGTAGCAGATAGAGCATCAGGGTGCTATGCATCTCTGTTGACTCAAAGTGTACAGAAGAATCACCTGCCTTACTTCCCTACAGGCATATCCTTTTTGGCCCAGTGGCAATGGGTTCTCAGGGACGGACCTTGCTAAATTGCAGCCGTGGTTAAAGCTGCCTCTTAGGAAAGTGTACCCTGAGGGCCTTCCAATCCTAAATCCTAACTGAACAGGTCTGCTCCCCATGCTAACACCACAGAAAATCTGGACTATGGGGGAGAAGATGAGAAATACTGTGTCTCCTCCACACATCAGCCCAGAATTCCAGGAACTTTGCAAGCACAAAATCCAAAACAAAATCTTTAGCTCATTTCATTCTCAGTCTCTCTCTGCCTCTAATAACCCAACTGTCCATTTTGAGGGAAATAAAAGCATCATTTGGCTTTGCTGGAAGTTAAACCTCAAATACAGTACCTTCTTTAAAATCCTATGTTGACCACCCTTCTAAGAACAGAAGGGCCTCTCTCTGTGTTCTTCATGGCACTGGATCCCTTTGGCCCAATTTCACCGAGCCGGGGCAGTTGTGAGGATCATGCCAGACTGTAAGAATCAATAAGACTGCCAAGCAACTCCTGGCAGTCTATGTCACATGCATGTGCGCGCGCACGCGCACACACACATACACACACACACACACACACACACACATCAGAGAAGGACTGATATGGAAGGAAAAGCAGGATACTTTTTTCCCCACCTGGCCCATTACCTTGCACATAAAGACCATCTGGGTCAGTGAAAGAGAAAGGCATTTTATCCTTATTGAACAGATACCGCACCATTGTATATACAGATCTTTATTTCCTACATAAAGTTAAAAGGTTTGTGCCCACTTTATTTTTTGTGCATAATCTTCCTTTTTGGTTTTAATTAGCATACCTCAAACAAAGACAATCATTTCAAAATACACAAGCAGCACCACAAAACCTTCAAAATAGTGGCTCCTGACTTTTTCACCCCTTCCAGAAGAAGGAAAGGGGAACAGTGATGGCATGCTTGGGACCAAAGAGAGGGGAAAATCTCCACTTAGAGAGGAGCTATTTCCTCTGTTCACCCACAGAGCCCAGAGAGAGGGAGACTGGGAGTCTGTCTGGAAGGGTCAGGCCTGGTGCCGGAAGGAGTCATCAGGCTCGTAGCTGGGACATGAGGGAGGTGCTGGCCCACCTCAGTTCACAGGCCTGGACCTGGGAGCAGAAGAAGAGCAGGGAAGCAGCTAGAATGTCCGCCTGGGTGCAGTGGGTCTTGCCCTCACTCCAGTCCCTTTGCTTCTTGGGTGACCAAGCCTGGTACTCCCTGAAGGGGAGCCTCCCAGAGAACCAGCCTATGTCACACGTCTAGTTCTGTCAGCTGTTCCTGGGGGCAGGAATCGTCGCACCTGGCAGACTGCCTTGACAAGAGAATGCTGGAAAGCAGGTTCTCACCTCCCTCTGCTCACCTGGAAACCCTCCTGCCTTGGTCTCTGGGACTCGCACACCTTTGCTCCAGGCTGGCCTGCAGCTGCACGAGTGAAGGCAGCACACCTAGGCTGAGGCGCTGGAAGGACAGTGGCCTGAGAGTGGCAGCCACACACTGGGCAGAGCTCTTGCCATTAGGCAGACAGGCCATGGGCAATGGTGAAGTTCATCTGTTGTTAACTGAGATCCAACCCAGATTCCTTGTCTGTACTTCTAGCTGCCCGTGCTGCATGTGGGACAGATGGACATCCACAGCAGGCTAGCAGCAGAACTGAGGCACCATGGGTTAATGTGCCTCTTCTTTACTGTGTAGCATCTATTTCCAAAGCTGACCTAATGCACAGCCTCACAGCTCTCAACCTCTGAAGGGCCAAGAGGGACACAGGGGCCTTTGTCTAGTGACAAACAAAGGCAAAGTCATGGCGGAGTAGACCCTGAAGTGATGTGGGCCGCCCACCCCACCCGAAAGGATGCCTGCCTGTGAGGCCACCCGCTGGGGCAGATTCTGGGGGAAGAGACAGAAGAAAATGTACGTCCAGCCTCAACCCCACCGGTGGCCTGCCTGGTGCCCCTTCAGGAAGGCCCCACTCTGAGTGTTTCTCCCCAAACCCACAGCTTCCCCTCCAGCTCCCACAAAAAGAGGCATCTCCAAAAAGAAAGATCAAATTCCCATCTTCACACCTTAATTGAAGCTGGGCATTTAGACTTTGCCAGACCTCTCCCATGTCTTCCTCCAGAGTAAAACCCCCAAAAGGTCTTTCAGTTATAACCTGGCTGCAAAGCAGAAAGTGCCATTATTAGCTCCATAAACTAATCAAGCACCATTAAAGGGAAAGAATTTGACATGGAGCTCTTATTTCCAGAAATGAAAGAAAGAAAGACAAAAAAGGAAAGAAAAGAAAAAAAGACAGACAGAAAGATACTAGAAGAAGAAAGAAAGAGCAGAGAACCCAGAAGCCGCCACAGAATCACACAGGAGGGAAAGCGCCACCCAGGTTCATGCCGGCGCCGGATGGCAAGAAGGGTTAAATTTATGTTCCATTACAAGTCCCCTTTTTTTTGGTTTCATCTTCTCAGTAAAACACATAACTTAAAATGAAATCAAATATTAAAAATGACAGACTATATAAGTGCTGTGAGTAACTTCAGGTCACGGAGGGAGGGAAAAGCCGGCAAGTTGTCAGGCACTATCTGTCAGAGTGAATTAGAAACAATCAACAGAGACTGAAAGGGAAGGTGATTGTTATTAAGCAGCGGGGCTGTGAGCAGGGTACCCAGATGTGGTCATGCATATAAAGGACAGGAAACAGCAGTTTAATTCAGGAAGCCCTGGCGAACAGGGCAGCAGAGAGGAGAAAAGTCCTTTGTCGCTAATAAGCTGGAAGTTACTTTGATAACAGCAGGGTTAGACTCGAGAATAAAACACATTTCTTTCACTACCACACACCATTAATATCACAGAAATGTGGTCAGAAGAAATGGCCGGCGCAGGCAGGCTTAGCCACTGGCCTTCCCTAGCAGCCCGAGTCCCCATCCCGGCCAATGCCGCCCCTCTTCCAGGGTCAGGCTCTTTCCAACCACATCGAACTGAGCGTCACCCCCCCAGAAAAGTCATATGACCAAAAAAGAATAATGATAGTATTTCATTATTTCCCAGTGTCAGGCCCTCCTGTTTCTGTGGCCTGTGGGGAAGGTGCGAGCCCGGTAAACAGCCTCCATATAATGAAGTCCATGTATGCAGCAACGAAAAACAATTTTATATGCAGACAAGGCCCGATTTCATAAGAAATTACTTATGCAGGCATTCTGCAATTATCCTGTGATACTTTCAGGCAACAGTCTGACAGCAGTTGTGCAAACAATAAAGGGATTACAGAAATAAAAACAAATAATATTACACACACAGAAACTCCATGTTGCATGTGGACGGGATAAAGGGAGTGCACGGTATGAATGAACAGGCAGGGGCCAACGGGAAGTGAGGCGAGGGGTGAGCCTGCCTCCTTCCCAAGCACTTGGACCATGTCAAAGCCTGGTTCACAGAACCCTGGCAGCACCCCCCGGCAGGCAGCAGAACAGGGATCTGCCCCATCTCAGGAGTGCAGGGGGGGCCACCTGCTTGCCTCTCAGGGAAGCTGAGGACGTGGGTCACCTTCAAAGGAAGGAGCAGAGTTACGGGACCAGGAAGGGGCAGGCAATGGGTGCCAGCTTCTCTCTCACAACAGGTGGCCTCCCCAGACACCTTGTCCTGCCTCATGCCAGGTGCACACAGGCTGCCCTGTCTACCTGCACCCCAGAAGTTCTAGTCAGCATGGTGCAGAGTCACAACCACCACTTCCCAAACACAGAGGAACACAGCAGTGATCAGCCAGGCACAAGGACCAAGTCAAGACTCAAAAGAGGCCGGGCCATTCGCCCAAGCAGCCCACAACTGGCATGAGGAGGGGTGGCTCATCTGTCCCCACATCCCCATATTACACATGGGCAGGCACCCTCTAGCCCAGGCACTGGGGAGACAAGGAAGGAGGTGGATGCAGAGGCCTATGAAGGCCTGGCCACCTTTCCCAGAACATGGCTGCCCCTCCTCTGGGTAGTGGCCCTCCCCATGCAGCCAGGAACTGTCCCTGGCCTCCTGGAAATGCGAGAGCACATGGCCCAAGAATGAGGCCGGGGCCCACAGACATCGCCTTCCCTCTGAGCCTGAGCCATCCTGTGGGTGGCTTGGCGTCATCCCTAGTCAGTGCTTACTGCCTGTTCTCTGTGTGGATGACCCTGGGCAGGAGTCATCATGGCCTGGCCACAGCTCTGTCCAGCCTACAGATATACTTGTGTTTGTAGAAAGTTTTTTAGACTTAAAATTAGTTGCCAACATTGAAGGGGAAAAAAAGAAGAATAAGATCATTTTAAAACTTCTCTTTCCTTTAAACTTTGAAGACTTGGGAAAATTCTGCCTACATCCCCAAGTGGCTGCAACTGATGAGAGCTGAGTGGCCCCGTTCAGTGGGGTCAACTCTCCCCATTCTGCTCTATACACACCCAGCTTCATGGATTTAACTACCTGGACCCTGAATTTGGGTTTAGGACAACTCCCCAGAGAGAGAAAGAGACCTGCTCTGGGACATAGCAGCAGGCTGGGCCAAAGCCTACCTAGGGGTCTGCTTCTCCAGTAAGTAAGACACTCTGCGACAGAGTCCAAGCCCTACCTCGCTGAGCACGCTTCAGCACTGATCGTCTTTGTCCAAAACCATCAGGGTTTTGCACTCCTAAAATGGGCGTATTAGAATACCTGAGTGGCACCCTCAAATCACTTGTGCAGCTATCAGAAGCTCACAACCAGGGTTCTAGCCTCATTATTTCTGGGTGTTGGCATAAATCAAAACAGAGTAGGCCTTGGGCTTTGCATTCCCTGCATTCTAGGAACCTTGGACAGCAGTGCTGATTTGGTGTATATTGGGTTTGCTTAAACCACGGTGCAAGGAATTATAATGATTACAAAATGCAGAGGTTAAGGGGTTAATCGATCAGTACATCAGAGGGTGATTGCTGATCACTTGCACTGTGCCAGGAACTGTGCTACGTGCTGCGGAAGCTACTAGACAAATAAAACATAAATCCTGCCCCATTAGTGCCTCCTTTCAGCAAAGAACAGCCAACCCTCAGCTGTCTAAGGGACAGCCTGAGGGCCACCTGTTGTGCATGAGAACCGGACTGGGCACAAACACACCTGGGTTCTAGTTCTGGCTCTGCCAAGTGGCTGCCTGTGTGACTTTGGGCAAGTTGCTTTCCCCTCTGGTCCTCAGTCTCCTCAAGGTGGCTTTGATCACAAAGATTTCTGCTAGCCCTAGGGTTCTGCAGGTCTATTAATTACCTAGAATTCCGGAACAAAGAGTTTTGCTTGACAATAGCACCTGGCTGTCCAAGAAAAAAAAAGCCTAAATTATAACCAATAAGAATCTTTACTCTGAAACTCTTTTTGCATGTTATTAGATTAGCCACCAATCAGTATTAACAAAGAAATGATGAAAACTGTTTGGAGTTAATAATTCCCTGTAGTGAGTGGGAGGTGCCTGAGGCCCAGGCCCTTGATACTTAGGCAGGCCATCCCTTTGATTGGGGAGTCCCAGAAACCTCCTACCTATAACTCTGCCCAAGCACACAGCTGGGGGAGGCGGGGGCTGGGCCTCTCTGGGCTGCACAGACAGCTCATGTAAGGGTCCAGAGGAGCAGCCATGGGGCGCTATCCTGAGTCACCACATTGCCTCTGACAGCAGGACCCCCAGTGCAGCTGGACACCTTTCCTACACCCACTGGGCCTGTAATCCCTGATTTGCAGCTTTAGACAAGTCACCAGGATATCCCTTTGGCAAAGGCGACAGGGAACAACCCACCAAAAGCTGGTTCAAACATCTCCACACCTGAGAAACTGGATTTCTCAGGACATACTCTCTGATTAAGAGCAACATAAACACAAAAGTCAACACTCCTCACATCAAGACCTAGAAAGTCATGTTGAATCCAGGCCCTCCAACTGCCCACCTTCTCCCCAGAGCTCCAGCCTCACTGGCCTACACTCAGTCCCTCGGACATGCCAAGTTCTTCCCCACCGGAGCCTTTGCACCTTCTGTTCCCTCTTCCAGGAATGCTCTTCCTCCAGACCTTCACACAGCTGGCTCCTCTATGTCCTTCAGACCTCTCACAACCAATATGCCCTACTCAGGAGGCCATCTCTGACCACATGCCCCTTCTCAAGTATAGGCACTCCCCCTCCTCCTACTTCCCCCAGACATTTTCTCCTGGGATTTCTCACTATCTGACATGGGCTTATCTATGGTTGCTTTCTTTACTGCTTCCCAGCCCCACAGTATAAGCTCCTTGAGGGCACGGAGCTTGTCTGTCTTGTCCAAGGCTGCTTGATGGCCAAAGAACCAGGCTACAAAATCAGGAAGAAGCTCAAACCATTGCCTTGCCATTCCCCAGCTGTGTGACCTGAGGAAAGCCACTTAACTTCCCTGGTCTCTGTTTCCACATCTGGGAAATAGAACAAATAACAGTATCTACCTGCTAGGGAATTGGTGAAGATTAAGGTAATCCCAAGAAACTCCTAGACCAGAACCTGCTCCACTCTACCTTCCCTCTAGAGTTCAAATCATCTCCCAATTTAGCTTTACGTTGGGCAAGGTGAGAGTAATGAGGCCTTTCTTTCTCACCTCGGTCAGTGGCTACAGAGGAGTTTGCAGGGCTCTTTACCTCTGTCAGCATGGAGGTCTCCTGGTGAAGATCGAATGTAGCACAAGGCCCACACACATATGCAGGGCTCACCACTAGCACACAGAAATTGTAATTATTCACTCTCTCCTCTGTGCTCCCAAAGTACCGCTCCTGCAGCATTTAACTAAGGTAATTACTGCTGCAGGAAGGCTGTTGACTCACATGTCCACCAGGACACTGGGGCCGCCTCAGTGGGATCAGCACCCTAAGCCCAAGGTCCTGCCCATGCTCCAGATATAAGGGGGGGGGGGGGCGCACTCTGGTTCTGCCCTATTGTCTCTGAGACCCATTTCATTCTGGAAGTCACAGGGCCTCCTGACCAACCATGGAGCCTTCCTGAAGGAAAAAGCTGCAGAAGGCTGGACAGTCAGGTCTCACACCTCTGCCTCCAATCCTTGCTAGGGATTCTCTAGAAATGCATGTAGTGGTGTGATAGTACATCATTTTCTGATGTGTGTGAGAGGTTCAGTTACTGGCAGGTGACTTAGGATTTCTATGTAATGGTGCTTTGGGGTGGCCACTTGGTTGTTCCAAACTGGCATTTGTATAGGATTTTATATGAATTTAACAAGTCAAATGTCCCTTTCAAAGGATTGGGAGGACTTTGGTGGAATGGGAACGAGCGGCCCCAGAAAGTATCAAGTCCAGAAATGGCTCAACCAGCTCGCCACAGTTCCATGCTACTGGGAAGGGTCTGCCTGAGTGACTTGACCCTGGGAAGTCACAGGAAGCTGGGAGGAGGTGCCCGCACACTCTCCACCTGTTTTTAAGACCCATCCCCTTTCTTGGTTTCCAGGGCATAGAAATTGTTCTTGGACATCACGTTCTAATCTTCCTTCCTGTTCATATAAACCCCAAATTACTCCAGAGTATACATTCTCATGCAGGAAAATGCCTCCACCCCCAACCCTCATCTTCTCATGAGCAATCCCAAGATCCCCACATCACTGTTCTTTACCTTCTATGAGGCCCAGAGCATGCCGTGGTGATTAACTCTGTGAAATGCATGCCCCAGTGGCTGCAAGCCTGATGAGGCTGGTGCCATGGTCCCCCTTAGAGTCTGGGACACCAGGCCCAGGCTGGCTGTCTCTCACCCACAAGAGCAGCTCAAGCCACTCCCATTCTCCCTCTCGGTCACCCCATCCAGTCAGACACAGTGGTCCCTCCTTCTCTTCTTTTCCCTTCCCAGTGCAGGTCATGGAGAAATAGCCAGCCCCCTTGCAGTGCCCTCTCCCCCCTCAAGAGATATAGTGTGGAATGTTCCAGAACCCCCCAGGGGAAAGTCAGCCTCACGCATCTCGCCTACCTGAGGACCTCAGCAGCAATGCTAAGCTGGGCTCTCAGAAACTGTGAGCATCCACACGGCAGAATCCCACCATCAATGTAGCAGCTAAATATTGTAAGACTCCTAACTCCCCCATCTGTGTTTTGCCTCCCAAGAGGGAAAATAGTCTTCACAGACATTCCCTTATCTGGCAGGCAAATTCTAAACCTTACTGGCAATCACAGGCTTGTTTTCCCAACCAAACAGCTATGGAACCAAAAATTGTTCTGCCTGCGATATGCTGAGAAGGGAACTAGCCAAACAGCTCAGTCTGGAGGCCCAGGGCTGGGAACCCACAGGCTGTCTCCATTGCCAGAGGACACCCCGTACTCTGCGGGCGTCTCCTGTGCCATGGGAGGTTGCCCATCCACTGACAGGAGCTGCAACTGCTGAAGTTCACTGCTCCTTTTTCCTAACGCGAATACACCCACCAAGAAACTGATGGAAAACACTCACTGTAGTGTGAAATCAACACTTTCTAACTCAAATGAAGGGGGTAAAAAAGGGAGAACTTCCAGCCTTTCACGGCAGATATTTTCTCCTACCAGATTACACGAAGCAGTGGTACCACCGTGCCCTGCGCCCTGCTGCCAAGTGTATGCCGTGGCACCCCAGACCCTCACTTTCCATTTGAAGGTATTTCCCTGCATTTTTCCAGGATCTTTCCATTCTTAATATCCGAACCCTGTACCTGTGCAATGGCTAATAAAGCAGATCTGAGGATGACTGTGGAAGCCTAATTGATAGGGGCCTTTATCGACTGGCCTTGATGTCTATCTGAGGTTCTCAACAGCCAAGATTTAAATGTTTCATTTTATTTTTAACTTTCACTTTTCCACATTTCAGCAATGTCAGGCAAAGAGGTATGGTTTTACTATCAGAAAGAATCATGGTGCAGAATAATTTATGACTTCAGCTTGGCTTTCAGAAAAGCTATTTCAAATCTTCACTTTGATTTGGTTGTATCAAAACTACTCAAAATAACAGCGGCCCTTTCTTGGAACCAGAATATGTTAGCAGCACCTCAGGATCTCGAACAGAAGCCTCATATTTATCCCAGAAGAAAACTTGAGAGAAGAATTAAGCCAGAAAGAGGAAAATTAACATTTTTTTTCATGATTCCTTTGTTCCCCCTCTGCACCCATCCCCAAACACACTCAGATGGCAAAGGAATGCCTCCTCCATGGCGAAGGTTCTGCCAGCCACCGCTCACCAGGAGCTCCTGGGCAGGTAGAGGAATCCTGTCCTGGGCGGGCAAGGCTGGGACAAAGCTGCTGGCAGGCAGGAGGAAAAGGGGGGCTGTTTGTCTGGGATTCGTGTTAGGTCAACTCAACAAAGCAGGAGGAAATGATGTGTGTCCAGGGCCAAGAGTTCTAATATTATAAGACTTACCTTAGCAGCTTAACTGCATACTTGTCTTAAGGACTGTCAGTCTGGTGAGAAAATACCCCAGAAAGGATGCAGCTGATCCAAGCACTGACAGATTGCCAGAGGGGCGTCCCAGTTCCCTATCACAAAAGGAAATATGGAAAGAAATGATGTAAAGTGAAATGTAACAAATTCACCAAATCACAGCAATATGCAGAGGTCAAGGAAATTCAACTGTAAAGGTTAAAGATGAAATCAACTCCAGTGTCTGAGAATGAGAATCTCTCCCAATGCAAGGCCACTGGTGACGTGCTGCAGACAAGAAGCTAAATACTGCCTAGCACTGGGATCTTTCATTTTCATCAGATCAATAAAAGCTTATATTTATCAGGATTCCAAGCAGCTGCCACTTCTGACAACCTCCACTTTATTTTCTCACTCCTTGCGCTGTATCAGGGCAAAGAGGAGAGGAGAAGCAGCTTTTAATGCTATTTACACCTGAAGACACAATTCCATTAAGAGGTCCTGTTTTGTTAAAGAAACAGGGATTGATATGATTATATTGGCAGGAGCGGGAAGTCTCTTTGTTCTTCGCCCCATGTTTTCGCCTTTGCAATCCAGACCCAGCACGAAGATTTCCTGACATGAAGTCCATGTGCGAGCACTTTTTTGTTCAAACTTACCATTTACAAAGAGAGGAAAGGCTTTCTACTAAAACAGTTACTGCTCTAATCATCTGTACAACAATATTTGCTATCAGGCATTCTAAATAGATTATCACCAGTCCATCTGTGTCATTATTGATTTATAAGGCTTTAAGCAGCTTTAGAATGGAAGCTTTCCCACTGAAGGGTTTCTTGTATAAATCAGAGCCATGCTCAAATATAGCAGCCATCACTCAAGATATTGTTCTTAAAATCATAACAAGAAGAAGAAAATGATAAATTGCTTGTAATATACTGATCCAAACTGATATGCAAATCTTGTTTTTTAAATATATTACTTGAGTAAAAAGAGGCATCATTAACATATGAATGCTATATGCAAATGATAGTGACAGAGCAGATGTTGGCGCATGTAATTGACCTATATGTGAATTGCATCAGAACCCTTAACTCTATTAATTCACTACCCAGTAACTAGATATTGTCCAAAAAGTACATTCTTTGAAACCATATACTGGAAGCAAAGCTGACAGGGTTCCAAGGATTCTGAAACAAGGTCACTGTCACTAGTATTTTGCTGTCATCTGCATTCCCCTTCTTATGGATGACATCATCATGGGGCTGTGTAAATCGATCACTTAATAGCATTTAGAAAATACTGCAGTGGGGAACAGGTTATAAAAAAAAATGCCCCAGTTTTATTCTTTTTCTTGGCAGAAATGTCATACCTCTTAAACTGAGGGTTTGTGCATGAGTGCACTGTGAAACACACAGATGCCATTTTATTCCCCGTCTTTATTTTTCCACTTCTTCTCAGAATGACATTAAATTGTATTAAATAGCCTTTTGTCCACAGGGCACAGACCACCCCGCATATGATAATGTATTAATGCCCCACGTTCCAGCCACTGAGCTGAAACATTCTGAGACTTGGAGGATAAGTATGAAGCACCATTGTGTGTATAGCCTGCTAACAACTGTGACACATACTAATAGAAACATACCTAATAAATTACTGCTTTCAGGTCTAGCAAGCTGACATTTCTCTGCAAGGGACAATTTTATATTTGTGGCACAGAACAAAATTGCTTCATATGAAGCCACTGTGGATTAGCATAAAAATTAACACTTAAATTTCAGCTTATTTTCCACCCTCTCCTCCTGCCACAACAATCAATTCCTCTTATAAATCTGATTAGATTTTATGATGCTTATTATTCAGAGCATGTCTCAACACAGCATTCACAGGCTTGAAGACTATTTGTTTAAATAGAAAAAAGAAGCAGATAAATCTATAGGTATTTTTTATTACCCCATTCCCCACCAGTTTCTTTCTCATATTGTAACATCAGTAATTGATTGCACACATTAATTAACATGTAAGGTAGAAATTCTGCATTATGCATGATTTATTTTCCTATCTGGTGAGTAGGTTTGTCTGCTGCCCTTGTGTTTCTAGGACATTGGGCTCGATTCTGGTCCAGACATAAATGCCAATGCTCATTCCCCCTGAAAGTTATTAATGTCAGATATGAAATGAGATTTTTTATTTCACCTGCTTACTAATCCACAAAAGCTGTTTTGAGTGATGCAGGCTTAAACGCCAAAATTTGAAATGATATATTGCTATATGTGATAACATGCAAATATGTTCATTAGACATAATTTAGCAGGAGAGAATAGCAACACTTTTATAACAAGTCTAGGTCAAAAATGGTTGTTAATTAAACAAGTCATGAAAAATGGCATTACAAGGAGACTGTCCAGCAGACACCAGACTTTCTAATGATAAGCACTAAAAGGTACTCAATGCTTTCCACTAAAATGGAGAGGAAAAAAACTTTCTAATCATTTCACGTCATCCAAAGCAAGGTTAACAAAACTATCCCTACATTAAGAACCTCAAATTGATCACACATCTTCTTAGATTCTAATGGTAACATGCTATACTTCTCCATTTGAAGATGTGATTTTGCCTTCTGTCTTAGTGGCTTAAAGTGATTTATATGGTTGACTCCTTCACAAATAAACCAAAAAAGAAACTAATATTGTATCCAGCCATGCTGCTGGCTGTCCTGTGTGTTTATGGTTGTGTATTTTAAATCAAGAAGAGCAATAAGCAAAAGGATGGTTGGATGGTCAGGGCAGGGCTGGGGGCTGAGGAGGATGGAGCATAAAAGGGAAGCATGGTGCTTGTGTCTCTTCCTTCCCTTGGTCCTTCTCAAGTGTACCTTTGGTCACCTAGGGAACCAGCATATAGTAAGGACTCTTTTGATTGGCTATGAGATTCAATGTGGGCGGGGTTCTGATATAGAGGTACAAGAGGCCACCAGAGCTTGGCTTCTTGGGGTGAGGCTTCATGAATCCCTGCGGGAACAGGAACAGGAGCTAAGCCCAGTCTAAAGGAAGGCAAGATGAGTTTCCAGCTGGCCACCCGTGCCACCTTCCCTGCAGGGAGGAAAGTACTCATAGAGTGGTAAATGTTGAAAATATCTTCTGGAACCAACAGGTGCCCCATACAGCCAGCCTGTGTGAAAGCCAGTTGTCGCTGTTCTACTTATCAAAAGGATCTTTGCAGCCAGGTACTTGAAACACTCAGTCTATAAAGCAGAAAGGATACATATATTAATTTGGAGTCATGCAGAGTAAGGAAAGTTGAGTGTGAGACCAAATAACCAGCTCAGTGAAACAAAAGAAGTCCACATTTAAGCCATCTAAACAATCAACCTATATTTGTGACAGCAACTTAGAGCTTGACAAGAAAGCTATCATCCTCACTCCTTTGGCAGAGGCAGGTCCTTCCCCAAATACTTCATGTCCAAGTGTAAAACACTCTTGTTCTTAGCCTGGCTTGTAGTCAATATACTACTATTGCTAGAAATCTCACCCATCTTTGGGTTGTGTTCTATAGGTTCTGTACTTTCAAATACACAATCTCAACATATGAAACAGGCACCATAGTGTTCATCCTGTCTATCTTTCAGGGATAATGTGAAGTTCAGGAAAAGAAAATGGATGCCAACTCTTTGGTGGAGGAAGAAAAGAAAATGCTAGATCCATAAGGCCCTTGTTATTTTTTTTATTCTCCCTCTGCCCTTTGCTGCATCTCTCAACTATTCCATGTGTCCCTCGAGAGTTCATCTGGACAGACAGTCCATTCTTCCACCATGTCACACCACAGCCATGGCTCCTGGAACCAACCATTTACAGGAGATTCTGACCATTCTCATATTCCAGAAGCAACCCCAGGATGGCTCAGGGTCACAAAACTTATTAAGGAGGTCTGGGGGCCCCAGGAATTCTCAGGCCATGCTGGGAGGGAGGGCTTAAAGACATAAGCACGCAAGTGACATTTGTGACCACACAGAAACAGATTTAGCCTGTGCTTCTCAAAGGCTGACAGCTCCCTCACAGGGCCCCTGTATCCAACTTCATGTGCTCCTATACCCAATGATGAGGAGATGCCCAGTCTACCCTGGGTCAGGGTCAAACCATTCCTCATTTCCCCAGAGGTTTTGATTAGCTCCAAAGTGTTTTATTTGTTGAATGAATGAAATGAAGGAGTGAGTTAAGAAATGCATACATGAACCAACAAGTGACTAAGTGAATGAATGCAGAGAGGCATGTATGAATGGATAGATGGAGAGAGAAGAGTGATGACTGAAAGAGTTAAAAAGTAATAAATGCATGAATTACTGCATAAATACATACGTAAAATTTTATGTAAAAATATCTGTAAATGAAAAGCTTTATGAATGAGAGAATAGAATAAGTATCTTTTTAATGAATAAGTATATACATGAGCTCCTTCAGCATGCCCACCTAGTGGGCTGATGTAAGATACAAGAGAAGAAATAGCAAGTAAGGTCTTCTTTATTGTCAGTGTTTGGTCACCCGTCCTTGGCTTCCTTCTTGCATCTCAGAGAACACAGACTCCTAGAGAACCCTCTGGGGCAGCCAGTAGGATTCTGCACAAACCCTTGTAGACTCAGAAAGGAGACAAAAGTTGCTGCCTCCTGTCTGAACCTTCAGGATGAGTGGACTTGGTCAGGTACTCCTGACCACAAGACACCTGACCATGAGATGCCCAGCTTCGGGGCAATCCTGCACCTGCTAGACACTAACAGACTCTTCCCGGGAGGCAGTGGCCACACCCGTCAGGAGCACAGATCCTAGACGAGGACTCAGTGAGCTCTAGCACTGATATTGAGAAGTCACATCATCACTCTGAGCCTCTGTTCCTTCATCTTTAGAATGGAGATAATGTATCTGAAAGTACTTAATTCGGGGCCTGGCACTCTCAGCTAGCAGCCACCACCGCCTGACAGTGCTGAGCAGCCTGTCCTGTGGGTTCTGGATCCTCAGCCTGTGGAGAACTTGCTCCCAGGTGGACATCCATCTCTACGCATTGTCCTGGTGGCCAGGCTACCCAAAGCAGGGCCTGGACCATAGGAACCCTCAGAACTCCTTTCAAGTGTGCATTTTATTTCTTTTACCAAGCTCCACCGATTTGCCTAAAGAAAGGTATTTTCTATTTTAAATGACTGTACAGAGTCAATCTTTGTAATTCTTTGCTTTTCTGTGAAACTTGGTTTCCCATCTACAGAACCAAGAACTTTCTCTCTAGATATTAGTTTTTCAGAATTGTCTAGCATTGTTCTTTTCCATGGAAATATTCCAACATGTGAGCTGATAACAGAACAGTTTCTCCAACCAAAGCTGCACAAGAGAGCCCTGAGTCCTCCCCTTCTCTTGACTTCCAAGGACTCTCCTTGAAACCCCTGTGGTCTCACAGAAGCCAGTTTGAGATCTTCTGGAGTAGAGACTTCCTGACGGCCAGAAAGTTACTGCTCTGCAGAAGCATGCCTGGATGTCTGGATGTCAACAAGGCACATGTCAACCCTGGTACAGCCACCCACACCTGATCAACCTGATGTTGAGCAGGTGCACAGGAGCTGGAGAGATGCCTTGCCACACTGACAGTCCTCCAGCCTCAAATACCCACCTACTCTCTTCTTCTTCTTCCAGCCCTGCCATTGATTCCAAGGTAGAATAGTCACCCCTGAGGCAGGTGGACTTGGACTCAGGCATGACCCCCTAAGGAAGACCACAGGCTTCATGTTCGTGGGTACAGAGCTATACCACCTTACACGCATTAGGGAAACTAAACACCTGAGACTCTCCTTTAAACAAAATGGCCTAAGACACCAAGGTCATCTCCCAGCATAAAGAGAAGAGCTCATCTGAAATTTCTAAATATGGAATGACTACATTTTCCTTGCTCCTCCCACCTTCACTAGATTGGGGACAAGGTGACCCAAATTTCAGCCATTTGCATAGCATCTTCACCTAATTGCTGTATCTGCTTATAGCCATTAACTAGTTATGATTTGTCTTGAAATTGATTCACAGATTTCCTTAAATCAATTTATTTCAAATGGAAATTTTATATAACACTGCTGTAAGTAAAAAACATTTATTCCCCATCAAAGCATGTAAAAGTGATACCTAACTATATCAAAGAGAAAACAGTCATGTTCAGTGTGAAGTTGGGGAACATAACCAGGAGCTGAGCACACCAAGTTGGAGATGATTGGCCTGGGTGTGAATCTTCCTCCACTACACTCCCGACCATGAACTTGAGCCCCTAACAACCTGAGTCCCAGTTTCCTCACCTGTAAAGTGGGGGTGACAGTAGTACCTATCTCATAGGGTTGTTACAAGAATTAATTATATTAAGTGAGATACTTAATGATTAATTAATTGAATGAAATAATGTGCTGGACACATAGTTAGCTTTTGCGGTTGTTGTTAGATTAAAAGCCAGAAGGAGGGAAAAATCTTACAGAGCTGGCCATCTATCATGCGTCTCCCACAGCACGTAGGCGCACATACACTGGAGCCAGACAAGCAGACAGATGAGAGACAAGGTCACGAGGCTAGGCACTGGCAGCCGGTCCTTGCGTAGCTCTGCCTCCAGCTCACTTTCTGGCATTGGGAGTCCCTTCCCTTCAAGCCTTGACTCTCTCAACCATACAATTTGGAAACTGAACCCAAGGATCTCCAAAGGGCCTTCTGGCCATGAAGAACTTGAATCCCTGAGGCTACCACAAGCCCAGCCTTGGTAAATAAATGGCCCTCCCACTCTGCTCCAGCCCAGAGGTGGGATTCACTGAGCAAACAGCTCGCAGACTGGCAGGCCCGAGAGAAAAAGAGGACCCAACCCCAGGACACCAGGTCTGGTGCTGGCGGAGGCACACACCAGGTCCCCATAATGGCATCTGAGATAGGCTGTGGCCATGTCTGGGTCCCTTGGTTGGGGGCGGGCCCTGAAGGTGAGAGAGAGACCAGAGAGTTGGCATGGGGGCACACATCAGCCCTAACTTCCAGCCCCCAATACACAGTAGCAAGATAGACTAGAACCCTGACTTTCCTGAGTACCCCCAAGGCCCTGGCTCACTTCCTCAACACTTTTTGCCTGCGGTCGTCACAAATGTCACAAGAACATTAAAAAGTGCCAAAACAGTGGCACTTTGGTGCGCTGGGGAGTGACAAGCTACTTGCCTCCTCCTTCACATCTCGCACCGTGAGTGCGAGAATTTCTCAAGAGCACAAGCTTATATCTTTGTCCTGAAGCAGCCCTGGTTTGTCTGAGAGGAGATTGCCATTGCCTAGTTTCTACACCAAAGGTCCATCTACAAAAGTTTGTTTCTCAGATACAAATAAGAAAGGCACTCCCTCAAAAATCTGATGGAAACCATGGCCTTCTTCATGGCAAAGTCACACAATGCATATTGGATGTTTAATCCCATTGCCCGGAGGCCCTGGGGTTCCTGGGGTTCCTCGGGCACCCCCAGTCAGCAGCGTCTGTGCACGTCACCTCCTCCCACCTTGTCTCCAGATGGGCACCAGGCCTTCCCAGGATGAAGGCCTTCCTGCAGGCACCCCCACAGCTGGAGACTCCCCCAGGCCCAGCCCCCCTGCACTGGAGGACAGAGGGGCTGAGAAGCTTGTTAACCTCTTAAACGGAGTTTGTAATGGATTATACGAGATGTTCACCCACCCCAGGAATCACTAGGTGTGGCTTCTGGAGGTTCATTTTGTAGGCATAAACACATGCTCTCTAAAATAGGCAATGTTGAGTCTCTGGTTCAAAAGGAGGGTATGAAGCCGACACTGTTTACAATCTGCAGGATCCCTTGGACTTACAAGCCCTTTATCCAGAAACATTCATGTGAAAGGCGCTTTCTTAAGAGTGGGTACTTGTCTTCCTCCGAGGCGAGCTAGGAGGATGTTACCATAGAAGGGCTTACTCAGGGGCCCACATCTGTCCCCGTGGAGGAGGGTTTTAGAGCAGAACCAGGGATGGCCACCCTGTAACACACGGAGGTGGCTGGCCAGCGCCTGCCCTTTGGGGAACTGGCTAACCACACAAGACTGATAATCCCAAAGCACCCTGGCCACATATGGTGGAGACAGAAAACCAAATCATTTATTCAGGTATTTACTGCTCTGCAGCATTTATTAAAACAAAAAGGGTAAGAAAAGAACAAAAAAATATTTTTCCTCATTTCTTTGAATTGTTTCGCTTGGCAACTTTTTTGCACATTCGTTCAAAATAAGCTGCCAATAAAGTTGGATAAAATTAAACTCATACTAGAGTTTTTTCCTCAATAATTTTTGTCACTTATTTTTATTTTCATAAGGATTTGAAATGCAGCATTATCTTAGGTTCAGAATTTCACTGTCTGGGTAGTTACAACTTAACTTCTACTGAGTTTATGAATTCCAATTTCAGTTCTTTTAAAATGAGTTTGGTTTTACTGTCAGCTTTCAGACCAAAGAAGCTGTTGTTGCAGTTTGTATTTTCCTGTACAAAAACACACAACATAAAACCAGAATCTGCTATACTGTAATTAGGCTTAGAAAATTATGTGATTTCTAATTTAGCAGAACCTCAGAGCACGACATGATCCACAACCCAAAGTCAACATTTGTTTACATATATGATTTCAGGAAAAATATATTTTTAAAAGACAGCATTTGTGAATAGACCAAAATCAATCAACTTAAGGTAACAAAGAATAAACATCTTGGCATAAAAATAATGTGCTACAGTAATTTGATTATAGTGAAAATCAAAAGTTGTGTGTTGTGAGCAAACAATAGGAATTTTCATGCAACTAAACATTTTTTTGGCTACCTAACCATGATGTATACATATAAAATGATAAATTTAATTCTATCACCAGTAGATCAATTGCAGGTATAACAGATAAAACCAGAATCAATCATCATATCATTGTATTGGAAACACAAAAGGCAGCGAGAAGGGGAGTTTGGGTTTGAAGCTGAAATCTGTTTTCAGGCGTTCCAAGGACAGTTTGCCGTGGAGAAGTTCAATGTATACATAAAGTCATCTGATCCAAATATGCTAATGATTTTTATTGGTCAAATCTTAAAAGTGAGGTTTATTTTTATGAGTATGCATTAATTAACCCAGCATGTACTATCTTTCAGACTATCTTGCCAGGGACTTTCATTTAAACATGTTTATTGTGAAATGTTTGCATTCTCCACATTTGTGGCCCACACACAGATTATTTCATACTTTCCTTTAGAGCACTTAGAAAAGTTAAAAGGAGTTATTGTTTTTGATTAATGCCACTTTGGGGCAGTTAAAAAAAAAGAAGTTCCAAACCCTAGCTCTGCAGAAATTCTTTGACATTAAAAAAAAAAAAAACCCTGCGAGTTCCACTGCACAAAGAAATGAGGCAGGGCCGCCCTGGGTTTATTTTGAGGTGGCCCGCTAAAACTGCACTTTAGTAACTTTGGTGATTGCATGAACTCGTGTGCAACAGCAAGGGCCCAATGTGATGCGTTATCAATCACCAAAGGGGAGGCAGGGCTTGGGGCTGTGGCCCAGTGCCACGCAGATGGGAGTTCTAAGGCCCTGCCTGTCATCTTTTGATTAAGAAAGGGAAATGATTTCACTAAAAAGATATTCCCTCTCGTGTTGTTTTGTTTTAACTGAGTTTGTACTTTCCACCAAACTGGACATATTTATTGAGACTCATAAGTTATTTCACGATTACCAACATCACTGCAATTGCAACAAACTATTTTTTTCCTGCCAATTATCTAAATATCAGAACTATAAAATATCTTAAAACATTCTCCATACTGTAAACATCTTAGCTACAAAGCTTTGAGTGTAAACAGTATGATGCATCAGAATGGTTTTAAGCGATGTTATAAAAACTGCTCTTAAAAACTAAACAAAAATGTAAAGCTTCCATCTGTTTTATGATTTTTCCACTGCTGAACGGCTGCTGTGTGCCAGTTCACTGAACCATGGCTTGCTAAAGAGATTGCTGGGGTCACAGACTGAAAAAACAAAGAGCATGTCTTTAATGGTGGGATTTTTTTTCTCAAATCTTCCTGACATGGCTGGAACAGAATTAAGTGTGCGGCAGCAGGAGAGAAGGGACAGAAACGCACACGATGCCTGTTGTAAGAGGAACGCTCTCAGAGACTCACATTTTGTAAAGGGTGTCATTTCGGCAATTATCTTAGGTTCTTCAGTGATTGTGTATCTGCAACCTCAAAACGCTCTTACTTCCTCACAGAATTTTCTTTTGGGCCCTGTATGTACAAGTTAAAAATAGACAGTAAATTGCATACTATGAAAAAGCATTCAGGCCTATTTTTGTGGACATATGCAGGTATGAGACAACCATAATCTAGAGACTGTTGTTTTCCTCTGCTCAGAGCCATGGTCCAAGGGGATGCCTGGGCAGATGAAAGACTCCTCAAAGATGCAGGAAGGAAATTCCTGCACTCAGGAGGTTTGTCTCTGTTGGATTCAAAAGGTAAGAAGTCGGGGGAACTAAAGGGGATCATCATCCAATCAGTCCCTTTGCTCAGAGACTGCTGAACGGGCAGGTGAGCATGGTGCAGGGGCCAAGCCACCAGGCAGGGTCCAGTGTCGTCTCCCATCAGGGATGGGACTATAGCTTGTCATGTGTCCTGGGGCCCCCTGGCACCTATCATCTTGTCCCCTGAGGCCACTTGTGGAATAATAGTGAGTATGACCACTGAATTTGTGCTTTCTGAGCAGGCTACCTGGCCCCTGTTCCCCGGAGATAGAACCAGGGGGTTCTGGGGGTTTCTCTTGACTCCCCCAGGAGAGACTCAGAGTAAGGGGGACACTGTGTCATCCCCAAAGGCAGATTTGATCAGGTTTCCCTTTAGAGAGCAGATACTTTCTAGATAATCTAGAGACTGATCCCCTTTAGAAAGCAGACCCTCCTGGAACTGGGGCAGGAGTAGGTGACAGTCTGCCAGGGGTTGGAGCCAGTTTTGCTAGGACTTTGTGGGCCCTTCCCAAGATGATGAACACGCATCCTCCCTCCTAGAAGAAGGCCATCCAGCTCACAGCCGTGGATTTCCCCAAGGTTGGAGTCGTAAGTGGGTACGGGTAAGAAGCAGAGGTGGAGACACCACAGGAGTCCACTTGCCCCTAGAAGCAAACAGCCTCCAAGTCCACAGCAGCCAACCACCCACTGCTCCAGAGGCCTGTCCAGGGTATGGCTGCCACCCTCCCCACCTTCCTCTCCAACGTTTCCTCCACATCTGTGGTTGTCCCTCCTGTCACCCTCCAGTGCAACCTTCACCCCATGGTCAGACATCCAACTCTCTGAGTAACAGTATAGGCCATGGGCAAGGGACCCTTTCCTAGCAACCCAGGAAGGTCAGCCTATCTGTGAGCAGATCTCTGCCCAGGAGTGAGGAAGGTCCCATGGGTGCCGCCTCCTGAGACCAGAGGGCATTGACGGGGGGCCCCTGGGAAGCATATCCAAGCCTCCCTTCTCGCTCACACCTCCTGATGTGTGCACACTTGCTATTGGTGTCTTACACCTGCATCACACCCAGCAGAGCAGTGGCCAAAAGAGGGACTCCTCAGATGGGAGGTCAGGGGCTGCTCCCCACACCCACAAGCTGTTCTGGCACTGTCACTGTGCTCAGGGCTTAAAGAGCCAACCCAGACCACAGACCAGCCATGTGGCCAACATGCTGGTGTCTTGAGCCACAGTGACCCCAGAGAGCACCCCACCCCTGGGCCCTGGGGGCTCTTAGACAGGCTGGCATGATTCCATGCACATTCCAAATTTAAATCTGGGACGCTCTCCCCTTTTTTCACTGCTCCAGAACATGGGGGAGGCATCTGCCTGGAAACAGCTGTCACCCAAAAGAGGAGGCGGCACATGCGGCTCTCCCGCTTGCACCACCGTCAAAAGCCACACATCAGCCAGGGTTACTTAGCTACAGAACTTCACAGCCTGGGGGATGGAAGGGCACTCCAGGGACAGAGCCAGCACACAGCAGGCATCCTTGGCCTGTTAGGCCCTACACCCTTGCACATGCCAACATGCACCGGTCAGCAGAACTCTCTGCCGGGAGCACAGTCCCCATGTCACCGTAGGGAAACTGAGGCTCAAAGAGGTTAACTAATGTGCCCAAGATCACACAACTATGAAAATAATAGTACAATAATCATTATAATAAATAAGAACTAATGCTTATTAGCACATGACTAATGCTTACATAGCCCAGGCTTTGCTTGGTGTGATCCAAGTTCAAATCCTTAAGACAGCCTTAGGAAAGGCCATCAGCCCTGCCCTCACACAGACATGAGGAAACTGAAGCAAAGGAAGGGCAGGTAATTTTTCCAAAGCTAAATAACCAGGAAGTGATAGAACTAGAATTCAAACCTGGGCTATCTGGCCCTGTGCTCCCAGCCACTGTGCCACCCTGTCTATCATCATCATCCCTGTCATCATCGGCGAAGGAAAGGAGTTAACACTGAATCCTTGCTGGGAGCCCAGCATGGTGCTTTGCATGAACTTTCATGCATCACTGTATTTAATTTCTATTATCCACTTTACCCCCAATACACAGATACCAGGAACCAGAGGCTCAGAGATGTCACGCAATTTTCTGAAGGTCAAACAATTAATAGCAGCAGAGCCAAGAGCAAACCCAAGCCCCCTATGCAAGAGAT
Organism: Manis javanica; assembly: GCF_040802235.1. Taxonomy (NCBI): domain Eukaryota; kingdom Metazoa; phylum Chordata; class Mammalia; order Pholidota; family Manidae; genus Manis; species Manis javanica. The sequence continues at coordinate 23,607,406 of NC_133172.1, forward strand.
ATGCTAGGCTTGGGGTATGCACATTCCCATGGAGGGGACCTCCGGGGGCCACAGCACAGTCTCCAGCCAGTGTCAGGAATGGGGCTTCTGAAAAGGAAATGGGACCAGCACTGGTATGTCAAGCTCATCAAAGCACTAGAGATGCTGTTTGGGATTTTCTGTTGTTGCCAACCCATGTGTACTTCTCACTAAGACTAATCTCGATTATAATGAGGGTTTATACTAAGTCCAGCCAAGGGAGAGGGGCCAAGCTGAAATCTACAGTTCATGCAGACGGTGGTGGGAGCTACAACAAACACTGACCATATTTAGGAGAAGTCAGGAGATTGGGGCCGCCAGCCATTCGGCTTAGCAGCCCAGCTCAGTGGGCCAAGTGGCCTGGCCGGCAGTATCCAGTGCCGGCCCTGGCTTCTGGCTATGCAGAGCTGCAGGCAGGGGTTGTGCCGGCCCTGACTTCCCTGGCCAGGCAGAGCTGCAGGCGGGGGTTGTGCCGGCCCTGGCTTCCCTGGCTATGCAGAGCTGCAGGCAGGGGTGTGAGGTCCTGGCTTCCCTGGCCAGGCAGAGCTGCAGGCGGGGGTTGTGCCGGCCCTGACTTCCCTGGCTATGCAGAGCTGCAGGCAGGGGTGTGAGGTCCTGGCTTCCCTGGCCGTGCAGGGCTGCAGGCAGGGGTTGTGCCGGCCCTGGCTTCCCTGGCCAGGCAGAGTTGCAGGCGGGGGTTCAGAGGTTTCCATTAGTTTCACTTCAGAGTTGTCCAAGTTTAAACAGTAGGAAAGGGAACTAATTCTGGGACAAAGGAGAATTACAAAGGAGCCACAATCCAGCCGCCCTCAAGAAATGCTAAGGTCCCCTGGGATGGGTCTCTAAGAACAAGGCCTCCAAGAAGAAATCTGCAAAGCCACCAGCCACCTTCTCTGAGTTCCCACAATCCAGGTACGGACAGTATGAAAAACGCCAGTGGGTCAGGCTGCACTTTCCTCAAACGAATCACTAATGAAGTTTGGGGTGAGCTATTTTGAAAGCATCCCACACAGCATAACCACACACCATCATCAGTTGCCATCCTCAAATGCAATTTCATTCATAATTAAATATGAAAAAGCCACCACCTTAAAATAACATCAGGGGTCACAGCTGAGCTCTCTGGCCCAGGCCTGTGCATTCTGCCCTCCACTAACTTCTCCAAGATGGTCCATGATGTTTTCCAGGCACATGCTCTCCCTCCAGCCCCCCTGCCCCAAGTCCACCTGCTGTCCGCAGACACACCTGCAGCCTGCCCTCCACACCTTTGCCCCTCCTACCCTACCTGCCATGCAAGTCCTACTCCCTCTTCTCTGCCTCCAAGCACCAGATAGGATTCAAATTTGGCCTGAACACAGTCTCTCCTAAGAAGTCTCAGACAGTCCAAGCCTGAAAGGCCCTCCACCGGCCTCTGAATTTCCAGAGTAATTCTTTACACCATCCCTCTGGTAAGGCCCTGGACTCTCTTCTCTTGTCCTTCCAAGCATCATTAGCATTCCATGCATAAGTGTGCTGGTCATTTGCTCATTCATTTGGCAAATACTTACTGAGCACCTACTATGTGCCAGAAGCCAAGAGAAACAACAGTGAACTGTCAGACATAGTCCTTGCCTCCTTGGAAGGTGCCTTCTGAGCAAACAGATGAGAAATACACCACCTGGCTCTCAGTCCACCGTGGGCAAGCCCTGTCCTATGCTCACACTGGAGTCTAAACCAGTGTGTAGGACACACAGTCTGTGCTCAGAATGTGCTGACCAGCTCACAGCTCTGGCAGGGTCACCCCCTCCCTTGTCCATCCAGGGCTTTGCCTCTAGAATGCCTACTGATCTGCATTTAGAAGAGATTCATTTGGTGGGACAGAGTTGGATGGGTGACACCCCTCAAACCTTGTGGTTTCAGTGACCACTGAATGGCCCAATGTTGACCTGTGAGTGGCAATAGCTGGGTACCCATGCAGGACCGAGACAGAGAATAAGCCCACACACTAAGTCAGGTGGTTAGTGAACACGCAGGAATGTTTAAAGCCCACAATCTCAGGACAGCTCCAGCAAGGAAGATTCTGTCCACACACAAAGGCAGGCCAGGGAGCAATGCAGGAAGGGGCATGCACAGCCTCTCAGCACATTCTGGCTGAGGGAAGAATGGACGCCTTGGAGAGCAGGAGCCATGAGGCCTGGGAAGGGGTGCACCGGGCACTGGGAAGGGGCCAGGTGCTGGAGCAGCTCAGGTGACCAGACACTCACAGCACTAACTCGGCCCTTGTGGAACATGTGACTGCTGCAAGGCTGGGCCATGCTGTAAAGAGGGGTGGGTGGGTTTAAGGCTTCCAGAAGCTCACAGACCTCGGAGGCAGTGCAGAGGCCAGACAGGAGGTACCGGGCTGGAGGTGACAGTGTCACAGCACCTCCATTACTGAGATTTAAGAGCTAACTGAGCTCCTTACATGCATTAATTTCTTTGATTCCCAATAGTCTTATCAAGAGTTATGGGAATTAAGGCTCCAAAGAGGTCAAGTGACACATCCAAAGTCACACAGCTAAGATTGGAACCAATGGCCAAGTGCTGAGGCCCATTCCTTCCCACCTATGCTAAATCACCCATGCTCTGGCCATACCTACTCTTTTGTGGCTTCCTCCTCATCCCCACCCACCCTCAGTACCATATGCTCTATGGTGACTTACAGAGGCTGGTCACTGGACTGAGGCCACTGGAATTCTCATCATAAGTAACAGTACCAAGTCCCTACATGATGGTTCCCACAGCACCGCCTTAGTCATAACAGGTCCCATCTACAGACAAGAGGACAGACTCTCAGAGGGGACATGTAACCTCCCCATAATGGATGGGGAAACACATACCTAACTGCTGTCATGCCGGCACACCCTGACCTGGGCTTAGCCAAGATGCTACGGTCTTACTCTTTTCACCTGAAAAGTGGAAAGTATTGCTCACCTGTTGCATGGGCATTTGATTAGCATTCCAAAGGGAAAAGATAGGTTGCAGAGTTGGTAAGCATATTCACAGAATTTCTGGATATTCAGCTAATAAGCTTATATAAACACCTCTCTCCATCCCTCACCAAGAACTTCACAGCTTTGGGTCCAGTTTGGATGCCATGATCAATACTCAAACCGTCAGAATTATGACTCTACATAAAGGGAAGAGAATGTTCTGGAACCCCAGGCACTCACTTCCCATTGGCTAAGTTGCTGCTTTTTCTGGTTGCTACATGTTCAAGTGCATGGTGCTCTCATTTTATTGAAAGTTGTGGGTCTATCACCAATCACGTCCATCAATAACTAGAAGATTAGCAGCCTGCTTGTGCAGACACTTCTATTTTCAACCTGAAGGGTGGTTTGGGGGTTTCTTTTAAATTTAACTATCTTCATTAAGGATGCATAGCACACCAAAAGAGTGATTTTTTTTTTAAATCATCTTTGCAGAGAAGGAATATCAGCAAAAATAATCACTATTCCAAGCTCAACAATGAGTCCCTAATGAGGACAGCAGTCATCAGTTAAATAAACATATCATTAGGGTGAGAATAGATGTATCAACACAGACACAGTCCACTAATTTGGTGGGGGCGGGGGGTGTTGTCTGTGGCTAGTCTTGGTGGGGTCTGGATGGGGGTGGGTATGCCCAGGGCACAACCCTAGGTCACCTTCCACAGGTAAGGCTCAGGGTGTGGGCAAGGTCAGTCCAAGTCAGGCAGACACTATTGATGAGACATGTGTCCAAAGACACGCATCGGGACATTGCCCTGGGAGGTCAGAAAGGCCTGCAACAGTGAGCAAGTTTCTACCCAGGAAGCCAGAAACAGCACAGACAGGGAAGGAGAAGAAGAACAGCCCATAATTTAGATGCCCATGGTCATGAGTTGGTCTCTGGAACCCAATCCCGCCTGGGTGCCCAGAGTGGGCACAGGTCTCCAACCAGCTCTCCTCAATAGCAGACACACAGTGATGCTTCCTTTGAAAGGCACAGAGAGAGCACAGAATCAAGAGGGGCTGCATTGGCATTTTCAGACTTCCCTTTGTCTGGGTCCCCCAGTCCTCTAGAGATGGAACCAGGGCTCCGGCCAGGGAAAGGCGGCCTCCCGGCTCCTGGGAGCACACTCTCTCTCACCACTCACCGAGTCGGAGTGCTTCGTACATGTCAGGTACGAGACGCCAGGGCCAGCAAGGAGCAAGATGCACTCGGCCCTTCCCCTCATGGGCTTAGATTTGTGGGAAGGGGAGAAACCATCTTAAGATCTCTGCAGGTTGTAACAGTGTTCCAGAGCAAATAAACAAGGTGAGAGACAGCAAGCACTCAGGAGGTAGAGCAAGGCCTTGAGAGGGAGGGGCTTGAAGATGAGACCAGTGGGGCCTACAGAGTCGGGGAAGGACCATCCTGACAAAGGAGCAGGAGGGCAAGTACAGGAAGCAGGAAGCAGGACAGCAGCTAAGGAAGTGGGTGTGAAGCATGGGGCCTACGCGCCCACTCCCAGCGAACCACCCCTCAGAGAAGGACAGAAGGTCTAGGGCCCCCAGTGCCAGAGGTGACAACCTCTGAGAGATGACAAGGGCCCAGGATTTGTAGATTGGTGGAAGGAAGAATGAGAAACCAAGAGAGCTTTTCCATGGAGACAAGGTCAGTGGCAGCAGAGGAAAGCAGAGAAGTAAGGTCACTTTGGAGAGCAAGCCCTAGAGAAACATGACAGGAACACAGCACACGGAGCACCCGCTTGACGTTTGTGGTCAGGGACCCAGAGTGAGGCCTGGCAGCCTAACTGTGTGATTTTTCTATAGGGAAGCTGAGGTACAATGAACAGGCACACAGCAAGCGGAAGCTGTGCTCACCTGAGGCTGGGGATTTGTCAGGCACACCTGATGGAGGAGAAAGAGGCCAGAGACCTGAGCAGGGATATAAGGAAGGGATTGAGATGGCGCACATGATCTCTAATTTGGGTGAAGAGAGACAAGAAAGCAAAGCTTGGTGATGAACAATGAAGAAGCACTCAGTGGATGAAGACATCTATCACCAGACAGTGGAGGCATCACAAAAGGCGAGTTGGAGGAAAAGGAGGCAGTGGTGGACAGGAGATAGGATAGGGGAAGACGGGATTTCAAAGGCAGCGCAGATATTGTCACTAGCAGGCCTGATCCTGGCTAGGGCCAAATTGAAGAAAAGTTGCTGAAAGTGAGAAGATCAAGGAACTGAAGTGCAGACTGTTGGATGCATGACCTTGACATTCTTGGTCAATGACACTGGCCAACACACCTTCAGAAACTCAAAGGAAAGACGGATGCCAGAATGCAGGAGCATGGAAAACGTACTTATGACAGCATTACTGAAACAGGAACAGAAGAGAAAAGATTGGTGGTATTCAGGAATTATCAAATAAGAAGTGGTAATCTGTCATGAAAATAAACCATACTCTCTTATTTACCGGTGTCAGTGACCTATCACCTGTTTTTCCCAGTCCATCACTAGGAAGGCCATAAAGAGTGAAACATCTAGCTCTTAACTTCCAAAATGCAAATGCTGAACAGAGCAGTGTAGTCATGTTGTAGGAACCATGCGTGGCTCAAGCAAGTGCATCACTGACCTTAAGGCCAAGCTCTGTCCAGCACGGAACCCTTGGGCCTATAAGATGGGTCCTGCTTCATACCTGGAAGTTACATGGACACCTGCTTCCTAGTCTTTCTGACCCTGAAAAAGCACAAGCTCCTGTGGCTGCTTCTTGGGTGATGCAGTGAGGGTCACTGAAGCCAGTCCACAGGCTGACATTTCCTAGACATAGCCTTAGAGAGCTGACCTCCTAGAAACGGGAACCTGAGGCCCAGAGGGACAATATTACTTTTCAAAATCTCTTTGGTGGCAAAGAAAGGCCTTGAACCAAGACTCATAATTCCCAGTTTCAAAGTCAAGGGTACTCTGAGTCCCACTGATTCACCCCCAGCTCATAAAACTCACAGTGAAGGCAGACGCAAAGCTAAAAAATCCCAACCAGCCTGCACCCATAAAATCCAGCATGTAAGAAACTGATGCTCAAGACTGGATTTCTGCCCCAGTTCTGCAGCTTCTGTCCAAGCTGTTTATACTACCAAACTTATTCTAATATAATATCAATGGCCACAAACCTATACATGATCAGACTTAGCACAATGAATATTTAACATTCGGGTACCCAGAGCCTCATGGCATTATGATAAATAAAGTATACAACAGATTACTCAAATATTTACCCAACTGAGAAAAACCAGGAGTGGTATTGAAAGTGGTAAGTAATCATAGTAACAGAGTCAAAGTAGAATTTATTGAATGCCTAGTGTATACCAGGTCTGATATTAAGTACTTCCAAATACAGCATCTCAGTTAAGTCATGAGATGATAAAATATTCACATAAACATATTATTTTGCAATAATTTAGCCTGTCTTGCTTAATCAATATTTTTCAAAAATCAAATAGTACAGTTCAATAATACTCAAATCAATTTTGATTTTTCTTCAGAAATTTGGTAGATAAAAGTCTCTCCCCCAAGAGCAGACCTCGTAAGTTAAGTTATGACCTAGAGCAAAACATCCTACTACAGTAATAAATCTCCATTAAAAAAGTATATATTTTAATGGAAATATTGACACTGACCCTTGGAACTTGCAGCAGCACTGAAGAGTGCAGTTGGGTGCAGCAGCACAAAGGGACCTGATAAACTTTTGTCTGCACCTTCCCTGGGACTTCCAAGGTCTGTCCAAAAACAGCTCCAGTAAGTACTTTTAAGAGTCATAAATTAGGTGCTCCCTTAAATGTAATTTAGCCACCACTTCTACAAATGTTTTATTGTATTAGTTGGCTCCGTGTTACAAAACAGAGCTCAATTAATATTACTCTCTTCAAGTTTCTGTCTATAAGCAGATACTCTGTTGAACAGGCTTGAAATAGAGATTCCTCTCCATCTCCCATTCCCCAGGCCCCCCAACTCCAAAATTCCAAGCAAGCATATTTTCACTCAAAGGGCAAAGTTGGACTCGGATTATGCATGTTTTCTGCGCAAAGGATATGTTTTCAGCAAGAAGGACCACATTTCCTACAAAGCAAAAATATTCCCTGTAAGCTGATGCTCTGGTCCTTTTGGATTTTTCTCAGTAAGGCTCTGTTCTGCTCGCTTGTGGTTATGTGGCCCATCTCTCAAATGTTGCTCAGGACAGTTGTTTGTCTCCTGCGAGGCCTGTACAGACCCTCAACCAGCCCTTCCAACTGCTAACGTGGTTCTCACAGAAAGCTGCTGGCTTTCTTGATATAATGACTTTTTTGAAGCACGCCTGCAAATAAGATCCACTTTAATAAGATCCAAAAGAGCTCCCCTTGCCTAAATGCAGTCCTGCTACAATCCTACCTCTCATTTCTCACTCTGACAGTGCCCGAATATGTATTGTTGTGAGAGAAAAGAGAAGGGGTGGAGAGGAGAGAGACAGTAGAATCAACAAGATTAAAGCAGCCAATATTTCTAAATACCTCTTAAGGGCTCCTAATTTTTAAAGGCCACCAAACTAGACCCAAAGTCTGCCAAACACCTGGTGTTCAAAGAGCAGCAGGAAAATTCAAAAGGAATTCCTCTCCATGTCTATGTCCATGCAGCAATTATTCCTGAGAAAGTCATGTTTGTCCCCTTCAGCATATACTGGACCCAGCAAATATCTCCTCCTACAGGGTGGAATCACCAGATTAGACCTTTATCTGAAGCACACATGTGGGACAAATAACTATTTGCATTACAAAACAATTCCAACGGAACTTGGGCAATTAGCTGAGGCTGCATGGACAGTCAGAATAATGCATCACCCCTGACGGAGTGAATGATTACCAAATCTCCTGATGGGGAGAATTCCCAGCAAGCCCTGAGAGCAGATCAAGGGTGACCCAGGCCCACAGAGTAGGTGGCACGAAGACACGAGTTTGTTTAGTGACTCGGGGGCTGTGGAGATTTTGCCATCACAGGGGCACCAGTGTCAACTTGCTCTGCCTGCTTCTTCAGGTGCCACGGTCCCAAGGAGGTACCTGCCTGCCCACATGCCCCAGGGAGTTCTACAGAGCTGAGTACATAGAGGCACCAAACTGGCCTCTAATAAGCCAATATTTGAGTGATGATCATCATAATAATTATGCATGAGGGGCTTTCACTGTGGCAGGCACTTTGCTAGGCACTTCACATGCATTGTTTCATTCACATGAACCCAGAAAGCAGGTTCCATTGCCACCCTCATCTGACAGAGGAGGAAACAGGCACGTAGCAGTCTCACCTGTTCATGCTAGTAATGGCGGCTCAAAGAACCCAGACCAACCCTGCCCACCTGCACTGCTGACCTCTGCTCACCAAGCCCTCTGGGCTAGGGAAGTTCACTCGGTAATGTGAACCTGTCTCCCCACCCTTAAATGTCATTATGATCCCTAATTCCACCCATCATGGAACAAACACTCTGCCCAAAGGATAATAATGTCACACACAGCTCATGCCACAGAGGTGGGAGAGATGGAGGCCAGAGGCAGGAGATGTGAGCGAGTAGTTTGAGGAAAACTGAAAACAAGCTCTCGTAACTTAGGGAACTTACACATGAACACAAAGAAGCCCAACCCCAAACCAAATGCAGGACAGCTGCCCCCAGAGAAAGGTGCAAGTGCTGCATGCAGGTCTGACTTCCAAATGAAGCCTGCTGAAGAGTTTGGGGTAGTAATTACAGCATGCAAATGTCATGTGACTTTTGTCACTGATCTTTTAACATGCATAGCCAGGTTCATGTGTCTCCAATTCAAAATCCAAAATTGAAGACTTATGTGGAGATAATTATAAGTGAAAATCAAACGCAGGCCTGGAAAACACCCCACTTTCCTCATAAAATAATGGCACGCTGAGAAGAGCCTGGATTCCCAGAGGAGTCGGGATGGGCCGGACTGTGCTGGCCAGGGCAGGGTTCAGACCGATCAAGAGGATCTCAGTCATTCCAGGCAAGGTGTGAATCCCAAGAACCTAAGCTTGAGCTTCTTGCCTAAAGCCAGTGAGGACATGCATTCCTCTGGCATTAATTACAACGATGATATATCCTGTAACAGAAGACTGGCGAACAGCGACTAAAATTGCATAAGGAAAACAAAGATCTCCCAGTTAAAAAATACATCTATACGGTGTACCTTCCAGGGCCCACTGTGCAGCAATCGCCTCGGGTGTGCAGGAGGGCTGGTGCCCATCCCTGTCACCTGATCACCAACCCATGCACAGTGGCACCACCACGCCGGGCCTTCTCTCTCAGGAAGTTTTGAGGGACCAAATTTGAGAGGATCCCAGGAAGAAGTCAAAGGCACATGCCAGGCTGTCTTGAGGAGCTGTGCTGTAAGCAAAAGGGGACACCACTGGCCAAAAAATCCCTACCTCCACTTTCAGCCCTAAATTGACATCCCTCTTTCTTTCCACCCTGCTCTCCCTGTGCTCCTCTGGCCTCAGGCTTCCTGACCTCCCGGGCCCCCTAGTCCACAGGGCAGACCCCAAAGGTCCCAGCCCCTAGCATAGGGCTGGCAGGGCAGCACGAGCTCTGGCTGGCCTCACACGGGGCCGCCCTCCTTGCCGAGCCTCTTCAAAGAGGCTGCTATTTCTCAGCTTTGCCTGCTTGCCTAGAGCATGGCAAAAGGTCACCATATGACCCCAGCACTATTAAATCTTTTTAAAGTTTAATCTTCAGGGAATTTCAGCTGTAAATAAAGAACACTCCACATGTAAAAAATAAACTTACACTCATGACTTCATGCATGACCCTGAGTTCAGTTTCTGTTTGTGATTTAGCAGAGGGGAGATGAGGTACGCAGTGTGTAGTCTGCAGGAAAGTAAGTGGGTTCACTGATGGCATCGTGGGATCACGGGTGAGAGAGGCCGGCCCCTCACCCCACAGTTAGGGCTGAGCCAACCCAGAGGCGAGGCCACACCCAACAGCCACATGGCAAATAGGTGGCACAGCCAGGCAGCCCTGCAGCCCTGAACATGGCCTCCCTCACCTGCACTGGGCACATCTGGAGGCTTTTCACACGTGATGTCTGGACTGGGCTGTTTTCCAGGGCTTGGCTCCAGGACCACGCTCCCACACAGGCCAGGGTCCACAGAATTAGACTCCACAGGCAATGTCAGGCCTGGCGATTCTGACTTTGCACCCACTCACCTCCTAGATGACTGGGTGCTCTGTAGCAGAAGAGGAGGGGGAGACATCGGATTCAAGCCTAACAGGACCCCCTGCATTTCAGAATGCCCTGTCCACAGCCCTTCCCCTTCACACTGCTTCAGGGAAACCTACCTGGAGTCCCACCTATGGCCCTAGACACTAATAAAACAAATGTTAGCATGCTCATTTTGAAGAAACAGCTCAAAGAGCCACACAGACAGTCAGCAGCAGCCCCGCATTGACTGACACACACTGTCTGCCTCTCCTGCTGGATTCCAATGTCCAGCAGAGGTGCCCAGGCTAAGGGTGAGAACTGGCCCCAAGTGCAGGGGTAAGACCCACATCCAAATCACCTCTAAGCAGAGCCATCTTCTGTCCTTTAGGAATGGCAAGCGTGGAGCCCTGAGGAGGGTTATCCCCAGCACCCTCCAACCTTCATTGCCATCTCAACTGTTACTCCCTGTGGGTTAGGAAGACTTGAGACCCAATACCAGAAAAAATGTCTCCAGTTTTCCCCAGGCTGAGCTGCTGGTGTGGATGAAATCTGGAACAAGAGCATTCATGCAATGAGCCCTGCTCACTGCATGACTTTGATCAGATGTGTGCCCTCCCTGGGCCTCCTTCCTTGTGTACAGTGAAAGGTCTGGAAGTTATCATATGGAACTGTCCTTCACCATTAACACCATAAGGGGAACGAACTCATCAGTCCTCAGGAAGGACTGAAAAAAGAGAAGGAACTTCATGGAAAAAGACATGACATGTTTATTAGAAGTAAGAGACTCTGACTTGGTTGGTGGAAGTGCAGTCAACAGGTAACGGCCACCTGTATTATTGTCAGTGATTCCCTGGCCTCGGCCTCCCATTAGGATGCAAGGGAAGGCACTGAGGAGTTGACAAATTTTCAGTATAGATGCTCATGACACGATGGATGGATGGATGGATGGATGGATAGATGGATGGATGGATGGATGGATGGATGGATGGATGGATGGATGGATGGATGGGTGGATGGATGGATGGAAAGATGGGTGAAAAGATGGATGAGGGTAGGTGGGCAAATGGATGGATGAGTAAGTAGATAAGTAAATAAAGAGATAGATGGAGAGAAGGACAGTGGGGAGGAGAGATGGTTAAGTAGATAGAGGGACAGACAACAGTGGGTGAACAGAGGACAGGAGGGATGGAGGGAAGGATAGACGGCAGTTGGTGGAACGAACAATGTAGGGAGGGATGGGTTGGCGGCACAACACCAGCCAGGGAAGAGACTCTCCCAAAGGGAAGGGGAACGCTCTAAGAACCTGCAATGCCACCTCCAGGCATGGCCAAGAGTATCTTGCCACCCCAGCCATGGAAAGGAGGGCAGCCTCTCCCCAGGCAGTGCCTGCCTTCTTCTCATGCTGCCTGCCCTGAGAACCCCTCAATCCTGAAACCGATTCGTTATGAAGGCCTCCAGTCAAATACTGATAGAGATAGTATGTTTATTTTTTAAACAGGAATGAATTATTCAGCACTTCTAAATCCAGAACACATCAAATCTAAATGACACACACTGTGCTTTTCCCCTCTCCATGCATACACTTAGAAATATTCTGTAATTTCTTTAAAAGAATAAAATTATTGATTGTGGGTGAATTAGCAACTCAAGAAAGATCCAGATGCAAATGGGAGTGGGAGGTGTTTCTGGACAAGAGCTAAGTGCCTGAGGAGAGGTGGAATCAGTGTGGAAGTCAGAGGAGAGGCGGAAAGGAAGGGGCGAGGGGCTTGGGTGGGCCAGGGAAGAGGAGGTGGTGGTGGGACGCTGGGGCTGAGCAGAGGGAAGAATTCCTCACGCACCTGCCCCTGCCTTCAGCAGGCAGTAGAGGTGTGGACTCCACTGGCAAAGCTCAGCCCAGTGAGGAGGCCTGAAGACCCCTTTAGAGCCTCCCCAGGTCTGGTAGAGGGGGCGGTGGTCCCTGGTGAGTGGTCTGGTTCATCAGGAATGTCACAGAGCGCTGACCCTGAGCCCAGAGAGGGACTGTCAGCTCCTGGCTCTGCTTCTCATGACTGGTTCTGGTTGGTGGCTGAGAGGATTCCTGAAGCCCCACACTTGTCCCAACATCGTACACATCCCCTAAGGAACCAGGAACTTCTGAAGGCTTTGAACCTCAGCAAATATCTCTCATTATGTACCAAATCTTCTAGCAGGACCCCCATGAAGCCATGTGGGGTGGGAAGAGCTGAACCAGAGTGGTCTCGACGAGGCTGGGCCCCAGCAGCTAGCGTGTCAGCCCTCTGCCATGACTTGTAGGTCTGCAGGCATTTGGAGGCCCCCATTGGAATAAGGGTAAGGCGCTTGGGGTGGAGGAGGGGTGTGTACAGCAGGCCACTGGAAGGCTTGTGGCTTTCCCAGGTGCTCCAAAAACTGTGTGGGCTCCCATAACTTGGTTTGCCCACAAAATATTGATTAAATGGAGTAAGGAAGTTTCAGGCAAGAGGTGGCTCCTTATGAAAAGTGTATGCCCTGTGGGCTTCAGTTCAAAGGGGACTCCCATACAGGAGTAAGCATGTGATACATTCAGCCCTTGCCCAGAAGCCCAAAGAGTCCCTAAGGCAACAAGACTAAGTCCCATGAAAACAGAAATCGGTGAGAAGGAGCAGAAGTAGACTATTGTCTTCTAACCCAGGACTTGCCACTCTGGGAACCTGGCCTAAGGAAATAACCTGGAATAAGGAAAAAAGATTGTTTTTTGTACAAAGATGCTCATCACCATATTTTTTATATTAGGGAACTACTGGAAATAAGTTGAATGTCAATAATAAAGGAATTGTGAAATAAATTACAGTACATCTATTCAACAGAAAACAGTGGCTCTTAAGCACGATGGTTATAACCTGTATGGGAACTTCACAAAATACAAATCACATGATGCCAGGGAAAATAATTTAAAACGATGGGTACAATTATTACAATTATATACAGTGAAAAATGTGTATGAAAAGGGAAGATAAAGGAAGGTTACTAAACAGTTGGCACATGGTTTGCGTCGGACGAGGGGGAGCTGTGGAGTGCCGTGGTGGCTCTGTGACCTGCTTCCTCTGTTTTCTGAATTTGTGGTACTGGATTAAGATTTCCTTTATAATTTTGAGCTACAAATGTGGGGAGGGAAGTTGAAGTGCAAACCCCAAGTTCTCTCAGCGTTCAGGGAAGAGTGAGCTCAGAAAAGGCTGGACCAGGGCAGATCTGGGGCCGCAGAGGAACAGGCACGTCGTGGATGGGGCTCCAGGCAGAGGCCGGAGGCTGGTTTCCTTCCCCTGTAACTGACGGGAGGGCAAGGCACAGCCCCAGGGGGAGCGTCCTAGGGTGGCGCATGCCCAGGGAGAGCAAATGCTAAGACGCCCTTGTCTGCACCCCTGGAATGAAGGCCCAGCACGACCAGGTGGCTTTCTGTTCACTGCTGCACTACCAGCATGAGACACACACCCGGCACATATTATATGGATTAATTACCTGAAATATACCTCTGTCTTCAGTGACATGTCCAGCACACAGTGGGCCTTCAATACCATTTATAAATTGAATTGCAGGCCCTGATGCTGCTGGAGACCAAGCCGAGGAGAGAGCTGAATGCCGCTTAATGGAAGAAATTAATCTGGAAATCATTTGGTTAACCTAGGTCGAGGAGAGGAGCCTTTTATTCTTTCTTGGGCCCAAATTTCCCCCCAATACTGTGCATGCTCCCCCCTTACCATCTGTAGGGCCTCCCTGAGAGGGCTCCACAGACATCAGGCATGGACGCCGCAGCTCCTCCCCACAGCCCCTCCTCGGGCAGGTCCTGACCCCCCACAATGCTGTGTGCTTTTGCCTGGGAACTGGGGAATAAAGAAGACTTAATGAATTGAGAAAGTATAATTTGCTCAGGAGAAGTGCATTACATGATTTCTCTGAGAAAGACCAAAAACATTCCTTATGAATAGAGTCCAAAGACTGATTAAAATGGACTAGAATGAATCCACTATACTTCTATTTAAAAATGAGAAGCCACTAATTCAGTTTAATTCAAAGATTAAACATGATTAAAATTTCTATACATTATATAGATTTAAGAAAAAATAAACTGCAGTGGCCATCTAAACATGATAGTTATTGGGAAATGACTTCTGGTGTTTGTTTAATCAATGTTATTTTTTAATCATCCATTTTTTTTTTCCTTCAAGTCAGCTTCTAACACTGAACACCATTTCCTCAAGGTTGGTAAAATGTTTGGAAAGGAACAGATGTCAGAACATGGGGATTGCCAGTAACACTGATGGGAGCCAGTAATTTCTTTCCTGTCCAATGGCAAATGGATGAAAAATAATCCAGACTGTATATAGTCATGCAAGATTTACTGAAACATTAATGGCTATAAAAAGCAAGAATACACAAAGCTATCTCTATTTTTTTCCCCAAAACATCACTAAGAGCAATGCCATTTTTTATTTTATCTTAATTTGTGAGAAATTTAATTGCAAACTGAAAGGTCTCCATACTTTTAAACCCTCAAATATCCACACAAATACAGCTGATGATATTGATTAATGTTTATTAGCTCGTTCCAAATATACTTGCATCTTAGTCAATTCTGCCATTTAATAATTCTGCTAAATCTCAAAAATGGAGATGCAATCTTGCCTTTAAGAAGGCAGCCCTGCTAGTTATTTACAGATTGTAACATTTACATAAGAGTTTGGTTTAACAAGAGATATAAATATAGATAAAACCCTTAGGACTTCATTCTTTAAACTGCCCTCTAAAAATCTGCCCTGCAATTTGCAAACTGAATTTTGTGCAGACTATTCTTGGAAGCCTTTGTGAATTAGGGAGAACTAACTCAAAGCAAGGGCTGGCTAATCACAATTTTGCAAATTGTACGTAGCAATCATCCTCACATTGTGAAATTCAGATCTATAAAATGCTGATGTTTTAAAGTTGAAAAATAAATTAGCTCACTAGAACTATTTCACAGAAAAAAAAATCAGTCTGAGGCTTTACAACTAAATTATTTGTTTAAAAAAATTAAAAGATAGTCACATTGGTAGCAAATAATAAATAAAAGCAGAATATCATTTCAGGATATTCCTACAACGGAGAGGGTTCCCTGCTGGCATCCCGAACTTCAAGGCACCGCCTATAAATACTCACCTGCCTATAGCACGTAGATTCTGAAATTCCCCAGAATACTTGTGGCCATGCTGGGACTTCTATTTTAAACGCCTCCAGTGTATTTGTCTACGATGTGGAAAACGCTCTCAGACAGGGAAGGGATTAGTCAACATATTCTTTGGTATGTCATCTATTCACTTACTAAAGCCGATGCGCGCCTGTCCAGCCAAAGAAGTTGGCAGTTATCATTGGTTTATTTGTTAAAACCAGTGCCATCTGGGTTACAAAAACTGTACTAACACTGAATGTGAGAGAAAAGAGGGAGCTGCCTCAACAGTGGTCCTCAAATCCAGTGTGCCTGAAAATGGAGTCCGGCTGGGTGAAGAAAGCTGACCTTAAAAGGGGAACTTGCTTGCCCCCAGACAACAGGACACGAGGGACCAGGGCTGCAGGTTCATTTTGTTGGGAATGTGCTACAGATCATCACCCTGGAAGCAAGATGTGTACACATGCACATGCACACATGTTTAACCCATACACACACAAGCAAACACATAGGTGCACAGGCACATACACATGCATACACAACATGCACACAGAATTCCTTCCATCAGCCTTAGGGCCCCAGGTTGCAGCCTACAAACATGGTCAGAGGTGAATGCAAAGGCTCAACCTCACCAGCCCTGTTCTCGTAACTCCAAGACCTCTCCATGGTCCTTGGCTTGAGTGAAATTGTGTCATATTTAAAATTACTTGAAATAAGCCCATATTCAAAAATATTCATATTCCTCTGCAAAGTCACCTGCCCACCCCAGCCATGGCATGCTCATTTCATTGGCTCTTTTCAGACCTACATCTGGCTTGCTCAGTTCCTTCCTGATTCTTGGATAATACACCAAGCAAAATAAATGCAACTGATGTCTGCTTTGATTATTTTCCCTTTTTCATGCATTGTAAGCTCCTCAAGAGGTACCACAGCACAGCTCTGGGCACACTGTAAGCATGCAATTGAACCACACTGCGTTGGACTAGGCCTCCATTAAGCTCAAAGGGTCCTCGGGGAAGATAGCAAAAATGGTTTTATCACTCAGGAAATGACCACAGTGTCCTTGGAAAAAGCAGGCCGGATGTGCCAACATGTGGCCATTCCCCTGGGTCACTGCAGAGATGGCTGGACACCAGCTCCACCTGCTGAGGTCGCACTGCTTGCCTCAAGCACTCAGACGCTTGCTGGCAGCTTTGGTATTTTGTGTAACTTCTAGAAAGCAAATATTTATATTAGTAAATACCATCAAAATAAGATCTCATTCAAGTGTTTTCTATAGGTAGCTGTTAGAAACAAGAAGAAAAATTGCTGCCTAAGTGGTGAAGAGGGAAAACAAGACATGTAGGCGTCTAACAAGAATTGAGGAAATGCCTTAATATTTTACCTTTCTGCTCTTAATTCTAAATTTTGACTTAACACTCAGTTACAAGGTAAATTCTCCAAAGACAATGGTCAGAGGTCATGGAAACTCACCCCACCCTCCAAGGAAAGTGCCCAGCACCCCTCCAGCAGACAGTAGCAAAGGATTTGCCCAAGATCCATCACCAGCAGCCCATGAGAAGGCTGGGCTCAGATACTCATGCCCCAGGCCTCCTGGAGTGCAGAGCCCTGGGGGAGATGAGGCAGGGGACAGAGGCACCCATTCCTGGGCTGCTGGGCTTTCAGTCAGGCTGTCTTCACATGCAGACATGTAGGCACAGGTATAGGGCCTGGAGTCCTGGTCCTGAAGAGAAATGTCACCTATCAAGTGTCTGCTTTGACCTCAGAGGTGCCTGAATGAAGCTCTTCTAACACCTGACCATGAGACTGGGGTCAAGCCCCAGCTCAGACAGGAGAGACCTCAGCTGGGAGGCCTCAGGCAAAGCCATAATCCCACTGCTCACTTTCCCATGGAGTAAAGACAGAATAACAATACCATCTTCTGGGACAGGAGTCAGCAAGGCTCCCAGAGAGGACCAAGGTCACTGAGTAGTTGCCTTCACTGTAGAATAGCGAGGGGAGGGGAGGGTTGTTTTGAACAACAGCATTTTGATCTACATTTTCAAAGTTAAGGTAGTTGGCTATAGACTGTCAGACTTCAGTTGCCTTAAAGACAATGGAGCCAAGCCTCACAATGGAGGAGGAAAAATGAGGCCTTGCAGAACTACATCCTCCAAGCCCAGGCTTTGCCCAGTGCCATGCTCTGCTTCCCCAGAGGTACATCCATCCCTGTCCTTGTGCCTTCAGGTTCCTCAGGGTCCACAGCCAGGCTCACAGGGTTGCCTCCTATATGCCAAGGCTGGGCAAGGATGTTGGCATTCCACTTGGGCCAAGAACAACCATGGCCAGAGTCAGCACAGGATTTAGATGTCCACACAGACACAGAAAGACAAATGATTTCATCTTTATGCCTGAGAACTAGGCCCCAACAACCACTTCTGGAAATTTCCAAATTTCTTCAACATATATGCAGGGTGCCTCCATGGATAGAGGAGCTAGGATATCTCTGCAGTGTAAGAGGATGACCACTTCACTCCATCATACCCAGACTACTGCACAGGTTTCTGGGCCCTGGTCTCCCCAACCCCATCCCTCCTAGCATGAAGCCATAGTAAATATTCCAAAATCTTGGCTCTGATTATATCCTTTACCTGCTGCAAAACAGAATATGAAAATAGTTAAGATATGTGCAACAAAGAACTTATATCCAACATATATAAAGAGCTCTTAAAAACTAATGACAAAAAAAAAGAAAAATGGAAAAAATAACAACTAATTTGTAGAAGATATTGGAATGGCCAATAAATGTATGAAAAGAATTATACTAATAATGAGGGAAATACAATTCAAAGACACCAGTTCTCATCCTTCATATTGGTAATCATTTAAAAGAGTAATCATATTCAGTATCGGTGAAGGTTTTGGGAAATAAGAACTGTGCATACAATGTTTATAATATACACATACAGCATTACTATAAAGAGCTACTAAATTTAGTGTTATCTATCTAAGCATTAACTACATATATCTAGTGATGCAGAAACAAAACTTGTAGAAATTCATCCTACAGAAATACTCAAACTTATTCACAAAGATATCCTTGCAACAATGTCCACTGCAGCACTACATAAGTATAATGTAGAAAGGAAAAGTGAAAATGGCCTTAATATCCATCAGTAAGTATGTGGTTACATAAATGCAGATATGCCGTATTACAGAGAATTATATAAAGGTAAAGAATTATATGGCCTTTCAATGTGCCTCATGTCTTGATCTACAAATAATATTGTTAAAAAAAAATCATGCCTCTGAGCAGTATGTCTCCCATGACCCAGACTATGTGGAAGAAAATATGTATGTGTGGTATTGTTCATCATACATGTATATATGATGTAAACATATAATAAACAATCTGGCAGAGTGCACAGCAAAATTCATAATGAGTTTTTCTCCAGCGAGGGGAGAAAGATTTGGGAGTGTAGCTGAAAGAGTGCTTTTGGGTTTCACATTACATACTTCCGTACTGTTTGAAACTTAACTGGTGAAAACATAGAATTTTTGTAATTAAACAAGATCAACTATATTAAAGCACAAAATCTCCCAGTCTGCCCCTTTGCTTCCAGAAAAGACCAGAACCCTTCAGTGGAACTCACTACCCCTCCCACCAGGCCCCATTCTCCAACAAGATACGGCTCCAAAGGATCCACTAGATAGATCAGGTCCTGCCGTCACTTTCCTCCCTTTGCTTCCCTCTGCTTGTAAAAATTCTGACTCACCCTTTAAGCACACCTCCTCCAGGGAGCCTTTTCTGATGATTTCAACACACAGAAATCCCATCCCTGTTAACAAACTCAGCTCACTGTGTCCCATGACCTCTTATGGCCCATCACTTACTGTCTGAGGCTGACTCACAGGACAGTCTGATCCTGCAGAGAAGGGCCATGCCTCCTGGCTCCCCCTTCAACACTTTCATGCTGAGTCAGGTTCTAGGTACTAAAAACAGAGCGGAGAACAAAAGGCGCAAAGTTCCTGCCCTCAAAGAGCTATAGGACCAAACTGTTAAGTAAGAGGAAATAGACAAAAAGCCAAAGGGAAAATGAACACAGAGCAGAAAATGGACACAGCAGGAGGAAAACAGGGTGGGCAGAAAGGCCCCTTTGAAAGATGCCATCTAAGCCAAGGCTGCAGGCAAAGAGCTAGGTAAGGAGCCAGCAGGAAGGGTGGGCAGGTGGAGGGGAGCTGCGCATCCTCAACAGGGCCACGGCCAGGGCTGGACACTCTGCAGGAGACTGGGAGCCATATGTATGAACCAACAAAAAGCAAACAGCCATGCCACCCAGAAAAAGAGAGTGCTTGGGCGTGGTCAGGGCACACCAGGATGCCCATCTTGTGCTGACCCCTTGCTCACTCCCAGACACAATCCTTTGTTCAGAGTGAATGAAGGCCTTGCCAATCACCTAACCAACGCCCCACCCCATTCCTGGGCATGAGAGAGACTTGGGCCGGGGAGCCACCAAGGTCCCGACAAGCCTGCCTCAGAGTCCTTTGCATCCATGCAAAGTGAAAGCTACTTAAGTCAAAATGAAGAGGTAAACCCAAAAACATGAACCCAACAGCCAAGCTCTGCCTTCCAGAGCCCCTGCACTGTCCTGGGCCTGCAGGTCCTTCTCAGCACCTGGCGTGGTCCTTTACTAAAGGCAGACAGGGAGGAGGGCGGTGTGGGGTGAAGGCAGGGAGCAACTGAGAGCACAGCTACAGCTGACCCGCAACAGAACCACCCTAACAGGGCCCCAGGAGGGACACCTCAGTGCAGTGCTGTGAACACAGTGCCAACACCAGACCTTTGCTGGACTTCCTCATGTGTGTCGAGGCCTAGCACTATTTTTTATTCTAAAGCACACATACTGGGGAGTGAGGGAAAGGGCCTTCTCTTCTCCGTGCTCGGGCCTCTGGAATGTTTCTCTGGCCCCAAGAGAAGGACTTTAGCTTGAGAAAGTCAAATTGCACCCCTGATATTCCTTAAAAGTGGGGCTCACTGGTACTTAGGATGATGAGAACTGGACACAGGACAGCAGTCACCCGAGCCAGGGCCCCTCATGAGGCTATCCCTAGCTTATGCTCCCCAGGAAAGCTGGTATCTACTGCTGGGTGGAGAGGCTGTGAGACCCTCATTCCCATCACATGCCTAGCTCAACCAGGGAAGAGTTGACTGGAAAGCTCATTGTACAAGGCACCTGGAAAATAAACCACCTGGCAGGAACCACTCTGCTACTGGGCTGGCCAGGCTTCCACACAAGGCCCACAGGCTACAGAGACCATTACTGCTCCAAGACAAGGTCCCCATGAGTGCCCTGTTCCCCGTCACACGGCCACCTCTGAGACCCACGGACATGCCGGACATGTTCCGCTATGAGGCTTACTTAGAGCAGGAAGGCTCTGGTCTCTCCTTTGATAGGAAGGAGAAAGGTCTAGAAAACATGGCTATCATTATCCCCAGGGACTGGAGAAATCCCAGCCTCGCAAAGGGACAGGGCAAGTGCCACAGTCCCCATTTCACAAAGAAGGAAACCGAATCCCTGTGAGGAAGGGTGACTTCCCAAGGTAATGGGGGCATCAGTGGTGGAGTCCAGGTTCCTGGCTCTGAAGGATGTGCACACCCCAGTCAATGTGCACCCCAAGTCCTGGTCCAAACACCACACACAGCTACAGAGCTGCGCCAGCACACTTGCTTCGACCAGGAGCAGTGGGGAGTGCCACGTGCCCCTCCACGCAGGTTCGTTATGCAGAAGGCCCTGCTCAAGGGGAATCCTTCAAAGACAGGAACAGTTTTCTTTTTATTATTTTCTTCAGTTTTTATTTTAAATTAGTTTCATACAAAAATGAAAAATCAGCATTTTTACAGAAATTTCACAAGCCTAGTTAGAAAAAAAAAATCCCAAGGAGCCCTGGAAGATTTTTCTGTGAGGGCTTTGGACAGCTAACTGCAGGGCAGGGGAAGTTCCGCGGGAGGGCTTCAGGGAAGGGGGCAGAGGAATCAGGACCACCAGACAAGCTTTCTCTCAGAAAGCTGGGGCAGCCTCGCCCTCCCCTTTCGCCTTCTGGCAGCACTGGTCACAGACTGTCCCCAGCCTCACTCGGGCGCCTCCTTTCTCCACCTGCGTAACGGCAAGAGCAAACTGCACCCAGGGGATCAAAGCATGGAGCACAGACAAGTGGTGGAAACTGAGAATCATTTTTTTAAATTTTATGTTAACAGTTATGCATTTCCCTTCATGCATTTCAGAAAAAACACAGTTAGTGACTCAAACAGATTCTGTTTGGACAGGGATAAGCAAGGTAGGGGAGAGAGGAGCAAAGAGAGAGAAACTGATGTGAAGGCGTTTCAAAGAAAATATTAACAAATAATAAAGGACATAGATATGGCAAGCAGACAAAATCTGAAAGGGAAGTACACTGAGGGTAATCCAAAGAGCAGACTCAACACCTGCTTATGAGGGCACCTGAACAGTGTAGGCACCAAAGAGCTGAGATAAAGAAATATGTGCTTTGGGGAAAAATAGTAAATATCATCCAGAGAGGAAAATCAGGGCTTTGCCATGTACACCTATGCACACAGGGGTGGAGAAAGGGAGCCCTCACCCTTTCACCCCCTATCCAGTCCTCAGTATGAAGGGCTACCATCCACAGCTCTGGGATGGGTGGGCTCCTGGTCTCTCCCACCAGAAGGCATCAGAAAGAGGGACACAGCCTCAGGAGGCTCAGAGAGGGCCCTGGTGATGGGACACAGAGGTGACTAGCGGGGTGACCACTGCCCTTCACAGAGAGGGTCCCTGTGCCTGTCACCTCCAGGCCTCACAAGTGAGAGCTTCTTGCAGGATCTGATCACCAGGCCAGGACACAGAATGTCAGGCCTCCTTGGCCAGTCTTTCCAAAAACCCGTGACAAGAGGCGACCCGGGCCATCAGAGGCCCTGGAACC